>NW_027509429.1:0-30269 GCF_048541705.1 Temnothorax americanus | reverse complement strand
AAGCCCCAAGGGGCATTTTATTTTTATCTTATTAAAACGACAAAATAAGTGGAAGGGGGACAAAAAAAAATACCTTTTTTTCTGAAGCCCCCTTTTTCGGTTATCAAAAAATTGTTTTTTCCCAATCATTGTTAAATTAAGCTTAAAATTTTTTCGGGGGAAAAATTAAAATTATTTCCCAAGGAAAAAAAAAAATCCCGGGGTTAGTATTTAAAACAGTCCAAATTAGAACTCAAAAAATCATTTAAAATTCGACATTTTTAACCAAAGGAAAAAAAAAAAATTAAAAGAAAAATGTTTGACCATGCCCCCCAAACAAATTTGTTAAAATTTTAAAAATTTAAACCCAAGAAAAAAAAGGCAAAAAATTTTGGGACCCTAAGGAAACCAAACCCGTGGAACTTTTTCCCGAATTTCCCAAGGTAAAAATCGTGGCCCAACAAAACAAGGCCAAAACTGTTCTTTCCCCCCCTTGGGACAGGGAAATCCGAAAATTTTCCCCATAATTGCCCAAATGGGGGGTTTTTTTTGGATTGGGCACGCCAACCTTAAAAACGGGAAATCGTTTTTTAGTATCAATACACTCACGAAAAAATTAAAAAGCGCCCTTATTTTGACTCCCCAATTCCGGCCCGGAAAGTTTGAAAATTTTTTTAAAAATTTAAAGAAAATTAGGGGGGTTTTGGAAATGAGGAACCCTTTGGGACACTAAATTCAAAAAATAAATAAAAAAACCCGGGAAAATAAAAGGGAAAAACTGCGCCGTCAGGCCCGGGGACATCCCACGAAAAGTAAAATAATGCAGAAAATGTGGCGGCTATTTTTGGACATGATGGGCAACCTTTTGGGAAAAACGGGAAATTTTCCCGTTTTTATATTAAAAAAAAAATTTTTGGAAAAAAAAATTTACGGAAAGGGTTTTTCCCCTTTTGGATCTTCCCCCCGGGACCCAGTGCCCCCCAATCAAAAATTTTTTAGGTTTTTTAAACCCGGGGAAACTCGGGGTTTTTGCTTAAAAAGCCCTTAAGTGCATCGTTTATATTTTACCTAACAACGAAAATAGGAGGGAAAAATCGGGATGACGGGAAAGGGGACAGGCCCTTCAAAGGGTTTTTTTTATCCAATAAAGAACAAAACCCACGGCGGTTTTTAAAAATTCGGTTCCCTGGAAAAATTTTTGGAAAACACGGCCCCTCAAATTCAAAAAAAATTTGCCCGGAAAATTTTAAAAAAACGGAATTGGCAAAAAAAATTCGGCCTGCCCTGAAAACAAATTTTTAGTTAAATAACCTAGCAAAAAAATACGGAGCGCGCTATTGGACCTGCTGGGAACCCTGGGCCGGGGACATCGAATTCAAGGTATCAATACACCTAGACACCGAAAACTACGGAGCGCGCTATCTGGACCTCGTCATCGGCAACCTGGGACACGTGGAACATCGAATTCAAGGTATCAATACACCTAGACACCGAAAACTACGGAGCGCGCTATCTGGACCTCGTATCGGCAACCTGGGACACGTGGACATCGAATTCAAGGTATCAATACACCTAGACACCGAAAACTACGGAGCGCGCTATCTGGACCTCGTCATCGGCAACCTGGGACACGTGGACATCGAATTCAAGGTATCAATACACCTAGACACCGAAAACTACACAGCGCGCTATCAGGCCCCCCTCTTCCGAACCCTGGGACACGTGGACATCGAATTCAAGGTATCAATACACCTAGACACCGAAAACTACGGAGCGCGCTATCTGGACCTCGTCATCGGCAACCTGGGACACGTGGACATCGAATTCAAGGTATCAATACACCTAGACACCGAAAACTACGGAGCGCGCTATCTGGACCTCGTCATCGGCAACCTGGGACACGTGGACATCGAATTCAAGGTATCAATACACCTAGACACCGAAAACTACGGAGCGCGCTATCTGGACCTCGTCATCGGCAACCTGGGACACGTGGACATCGAATTCAGGTATCAATACACCTAGACACCGACAAACTACGGAGCGCGCTATCTGGACCTCGTCATCGGCAACCTGGGACACGTGGACATCGAATTCAAGGTATCAATACAACCTAGGACACCGAAAACTACGAAGCGCGCTATCTGGACCTCGTCATCGGCAACCTGGGACACGTGGACATCGAATTCAAGGTATTAATACACCTAGACACCGAAAACTACGGAGCGCGCTATCTGGACCTCGTCATCGGCAACCTGGGACACGTGGACATCGAATTCAAGGTATCAATACACCTAGACACCGAAAACTACGGAGCGCGCTATCTGGACCTCGTCATCGGCAACCTGGGACACGTGGACATCGAATTCAAGGTATTAATACACGTAGACACCGAAAACTACGGAGCGCGCTATCTGGACCTCGTCATCGGCAACCTGGGACACGTGGACATCGAATTCAAGGTATCAATACACCTAGACACCGAAAACTACGGAGCGCGCTATCTGGACCTCGTCATCGACAACCTGGGACACGTGGACATCGAATTCAAGGTATTAATACACGTAGACACCGAAAACTACGGAGCGCACTATGTGGACCTCGTCGTCGGCAACCTGGGACACCTAGACATTAAATTCAACGTACGATTACACCTGGACACCAAAAACTATGGAGCGCACTATGTGGACCTCGACATCGGCAACCTGGGACACGTGGACATCGAATTCAAGGTATTAATACACCTAGACACCGAAAACTACGGAGCGCGCTATCTGGACCTCGTCATCGGCAACCTGGGACACGTGGACATCGAATTCAAGGTATCAATACACCTAGACACCGAAAACTACGGAGCGCGCTATCTGGGCCTCGTCATCGGCAACCTGGGACACGTGGACATCGAATTCAAGGTATCAATACACCTAGACACCGAAAACTACGGAGCGCGCTATCTGGACCTCGTCATCGGCAACCTGGGACACGTGGACATCGAATTCAAGGTATCAATACACCTAGACACCGAAAACTACGGAGCGCGCTATCTGGACCTCGTCATCGGCAACCTGGGACACGTGGACATCGAATTCAAGGTATCAATACACCTAGACACCGAAAACTACGGAGCGCGCTATCTGGACCTCGTCATCGGCAACCTGGGACACGTGGACATCGAATTCAAGGTATCAATACACCTAGACACCGAAAACTACGGAGCGCGCTATCTGGACCTCGTCATCGGCAACCTGGGACACGTGGACATCGAATTCAAGGTATCAATACACCTAGACCCCGAAAACTACGGAGCGCGCTATCTGGACCTCGTCATCGGCAACCTGGGACACGTGGACATCGAATTCAAGGTATCAATACACCTAGACACCGAAAACTACGGAGCGCGCTATCTGGACCTCGTCATCGGCAACCTGGGACACGTGGACATCGAATTCAAGGTATCAATACACCTAGACACCGAAAACTACGGAGCGCGCTATCTGGACCTCGTCATCGGCAACCTGGGACACGTGGACATCGAATTCAAGGTATCAATACACCTAGACACCGAAAACTACGGAGCGCGCTATCTGGACCTCGTCATCGGCAACCTGGGACACGTGGACATCGAATTCAAGGTATCAATACACCTAGACCCCGAAAACTACGGAGCGCGCTATCTGGACCTCGTCATCGGCAACCTGGGACACGTGGACATCGAATTCAAGGTATCAATACACCTAGACACCGAAAACTACGGAGCGCGCTATCTGGACCTCGTCATCGGCAACCTGGGACACGTGGACATCGAATTCAAGGTATCAATACACCTAGACACCGAAAACTACGGAGCGCGCTATCTGGACCTCGTCATCGGCAACCTGGGACACGTGGACATCAAATTCAAGGTATCAATACACCTAAACACCGAAAACTACGGAGCGCGCTATCTGGACCTCGTCATCGGCAACCTGGGACACGTAGACATCGAATTCAACGTACGATAACACCTGGATACCGAAAACTATGAAGCGCACTATCTGGACTTCGTCATCGGCAACCTGGGATACCTAGACATCGAATTCAAGCTTGATTCATAAGAATGGACTTAAAAATTCCCTAGCGGCAGAATTAAAATTATGTCTAGACATAATAAAAATTGTATGAATTAAAATTATGTGTACACATAATAAAAATTGTATGAATTAAAATTATGTGTACACATAATAAAAATGCGGAATTATAATAAAAATTGGCTGAATTAAAATTATGTGTAGACATAATAAAAATTGTATGAATTAAAATTATGTGTACACATAATAAAAATGCGGATTTATTTTTATGTCAGACATAATTTTAATTCATCCAATTTTTATTATGTCTAGACATAATTTTAATTCATACAATTTTTATTATGTCAAGACATAATTTTAATTCATACAATTTTTATTCTTTCTAATAAAAATTGGATGAATTAAAATTATGTGGGTATAATTAAAATTCAAAGTTTGATCATCTAAACATTTATGTATTTAGATAAAATTTTTATTCGTTGAATTAAAATTATGCCTTGACATAATTTTAATTCTGAATTTTAATTATGTCTTGACATAATAATAATTGTAGGATTAAAAATTATGTCCTGCTATAATAAAAATCTGGTTTTATTTTTATACACGTTGTGCGTTGTATTTGAGCATAATTTTAATTTAGTAAATTAAATAATGTCAGGATGCGTAATACAAATTCTAAATTATTTTTATATTTGGACAGAATATTTTTATTCGGTAAATTATTGTGTCGAAACATAAATTTAGTTTACCGCATTATTGACTCAACATGATAATATTTTAAAGAAATACTATTTATCTAAACCTTCTTAAGCTTTAAATAAGAAAAGTGGGTAATACGGAAATAGTCTTTTATAAAAATAAGGTGAATAAATTTTTTCCTTTACTAAGAATGGTTTTATAAAGTGATTTACTTTCATAATGTAACGCAAAAATAAAATGCTTCTAAATTTAAATAACTGATGTCATAATAAAAATTGACACGCTTAAATTGTGGAAGCATGTAAATTACAAAATTTAAAAATGCGATTTATTCTGTACATTTTAAATAATGCACGCCATCAATGTGTTTCTACGAAATTGCATTCAATTTTTCAAAATTTTGCAAAGTGAAAGATTTAATTATGTTAAGACATAATAAAAATGCATTATAATTATGTCTTAACATAAGAATAATGCTACATTTCTTTATAAAACGCTGTGAAACGCCGTTTTATTTTTCAGTAGCATAAATAATATTTTACTTGATATAAACGTTTCAAAAAATAATTGTCTGAGAAAAATTGCAATTCTTATTCATGAATTAAAATTATGTCTAGACATAATGTTAGACATAATGTCTAATGCTAGACATAATGTCTAGACATAATTTTAATTCATCCCATTTTTATTATGTCTAGACATAATAAAAATGAATTAAAATTATGTGTACACATAATTTTAATTCAGCCAATTTTTATTATGTCTTGACATAATTTTAATTCATTAATAAGAATCGCGATTTTTCTTAAGACAATTATTATTCTATCTTTTGTATTGAATGGAATATTTATTATGTTATTAAAAAGTAAAACGGCTCGCCTTATCAATTTTTATTATGTTATGACATAATTTTAATTGGATGAATTAAAATTATGTCTAGACATAATAAAAATTGGCTGAATTAAAATTATGTGTACACATAATTTTAATTCATTTTTATTATGTCAAGACATAATTTTAATTCATTTTTATTATGTCAAGACATAATTTTAATTCATCCAATTTTTATTATGTCTTGACATAATTTTAATTCATTAATAAAAATCGCAATTTTTCTTAGACAATTATTTTTCGAAACTTTTATATCGAGTACAATATTATTTATGCTATTAAAAAGTAAAACGGTGTGCCATCCAATTTTCGTTAAATTTTACTTTGACGAATTAAAATTATGTCTAGACATAATTTTAATTAATTATTTTTATGCCTAGACATAATAATAATGTTTCTAAACCATTTTTCTCTTTATTGTAAATTGGAGAATTAGTTTTTATTTGTATACTAAAAATGTTTGCTATTAAAAAGTAAAACGGCATGCCATACGGTAGTGTCTCGCGCCAAGTACACGCGGAGCGAGACCGACCGTGACTCTTTTACGCGACGCGACGGGTTGCAAGTACCCGAGATGTTGAGATCTCGATAACGAGTGAACGGATCAAGTTCTAAGTAGGCTTGATCGATAGCTTGGGGTCCAATTAGGGGGGGGTTTCTCTCATAATATTCCGCTACGTGCCTTACGAGCGGAGATATTGCGACGCAAAGTCCAAATGTGAAAATTTATTTTTAAGATACTCCTCCTAACGCTCTCATTCAATATTATTATGATTATCAGAGAAACGTCCTTTTCACTTTTTCGACGCTGGCGGCGCAGGTATCGCCAGTTTCGATATCGCGCGCGTATTTCAAAATTAGGTCGATAAACTTATCGGTCAGGAGGAAGATTTCTATTTAAGTAAAAATTAGGTATATATATAATAAATATTGAGTCAACGGAAAAGTAGGTTCTCTATGCTTGGCAGAAAGTGCCGCTAGGGAATTTCTAAGTCAATTCTTATGAATCAAGCTTGAATTTGATGTCTATGTATCCCAGGTTGCCGATGACAAGGTCCAGATAGTGCGCTTTATAGTTTTCGGTGTCCAGGTGTAATAATACGTTGAATTCGATGTCTACGTGTCCCAGGTTGCCGATGACGAGGTCCACATAGTGCGCTCCGTAGTTTTTGGTGTCCAGGTGTAATCGTACGTTGAATGCGATGTCTAGGTGTCCCAGGTTGCCGATGACAAGGTCCACATAGTGCGCTCCGTAGTTTTCGGTGTCTACGTGTATTAATACCTTGAATTCAATGTTCACGTGTCCCAGGTTGCCGATGACAAGATCCAGATAGTGCGCTTCATAGTTTTCGGTGTCCAGGTGTAATCGTACGTTGAATTCGATGTCTAGGTGTCCCAGGTTGCCGATGACGAGGTCCACATAGTGCGCTTCGTAGTTTTCGGTGTCCAGGTGTAATAATATGTTGAATTCAATGTTTAGGTGTCCCAGGTTGCCGATGACAAGGTCCACATATTGCGCTCCGTAGTTTTCGGTGTCTACGTGTATTAATACCTTGAAATTGATGTCTAGGTGTCCCAGGTTGCTGATGACGAGGTCCACATAATGTGCTTCATAGTTTTTGGTGTCTAGGTGTATTAATAACTTTAAATCTGAATGGGTGCGTTCAGCCGATACTCCGCTAGCCTAGCAATCGTGAGCAGTTGCTCGTTTTTGCTCGTTTCTTCTCTTTTTAATCCAGTAAGTCAAAAAAGAGGAAACGAGCGAAAACGAGCGACTGCTCACGATTGCTAGGCTAGCAAAGTATCGGCTGAACGCACCCAATGTAGGACACGTAGATATCGAATTCGAGGTATTAATACATGTAGACACCGAAAACTACGAAGCGCACTATGTGGACCTCGTCATCGGCAACTTGGAACACGTGGCCATCAAATTCAAGGTATTAATACACCTGGACACCGAAAACTATAGAGCGCGCTATGTGGACCTCGTCATCGGCAACCTGGGACACCTAAACATTGAATTCAAGCTTGATTCATAAAAATCGACTTAAAATTTCCCTAGCGGCAGAATTAAAATTATGTCATGACATAATAAAAATTGCTGAATTAAAATTATGTCTAGACATAATAAAAATTGGACAAAAATTATGTTTAGACATAATAAAAATTGGATGAATTAAAATTATGTCTGATGTAAAAATAATTATCAAAAATATCGATACCTGAAGATATCGGTACATATACAGTTGCGAACAACATTCAGTAAGACACGCAAATAAAAATAAATAAAGAATTTTACAGTTAACGACTTATTAACATTAATCATGCTTTATTGCGATTATGTTTTATGTTGAAATTGAAAAATATATACAAGGTGTACAACTAAAAGGGTTACAGATTATTATTTTTAAAAAACTGAGCAAAATATTAAATTGTTGTTTTCTTTAGAAATAATAGTCCGTAACACTTTTAGCTTCATACCTTGTATTATATACGGTTTATGAAATTATAAGATATATTGTTTATAAGATTAAGTTGCGTAACACTACAAAAAGGCGTGATATCCGTACAAAATTACCTTTTTAAAAAAAAGGTAAAATGAGCGCCAAGTACACGCATAATAGTGTATATGTATTATGTTGTTACCCTGTTATGTTGTTACCTCGAAAAAAACAAAGTGGTAGTATTATACCTCCAAATAGCTTTATCCTGTACATACTGTTTATACAATGCGTAATATACTACAAAAAGGCGTGATATCCGCACAAAATTACCTTTTTTAAAAAAGGTAAAAAAAGGCGCCAAGTACACGTATAGTAGTGTATATGTTGTTACCTAAAAAAAAAAGAAAGTGGTAGTATTATACCTCGAAAAAACCTAAGTAACAAGTGGTAGATCTTTATATCTCGAAAAATCTCGAAAAAATCTAAGCAGTAGTATCTTTATTTCCGAAAAATTATAACCCAAGTGATACACGTCACAAAATTATGTTACCTTATCAAAAAGAAGAGTCGCGCTTCAAGTGATCTATTACAATTACAAAAAAAAAATGATATCTCTTTAAGTTAGAGCGCCAATTACAGAGAGAACATGTATATTGCCTCAAAAAATAATTGTTGCACTGCATTGAAAAATCTTTACATTGTGTCAATTAGAAAAGAATGTATAATAACAATTTTATAAGATTAAAAAATTTTATTTAAATTTAACAAGGGAATACAAGATATTTAAATACAAAGTTATTTACATGTGTATTTTTTAATGGCCACAAAGAATTACAGAAGTAACAGTACAAAATAAAAATATTTTATTAAAATACATAAATTTTTCTTGTAAAAAAACTTGGCGCTGCTAGACCTTTTAAATAAATAAAAACAACAATAAATAAAAATAATTCAGAGAAGAATACAATGGGAGTAATATTAAATGATTATCAGCGTGGATGTGGGAGTGAGTGATATGGGTGTGCGTGACTACGCGGACGGCGGATAATGCGGCTTATAATTAAGTATAGAATAAGTTTATTTATTTATTTAAAATTTCGAGGTCTAGCAGCGCCAAGTTTTTTTACAAGAAAAATTTATGTATTTTAATAAAATATTTTTATTTTGTACTGTTATTTCTGTAATTCTTTGTGGCCATTAAAAAATACACATGTAAATAACTTTGTATTTAAATATCTTGTATTCCCTTGTTAAATTTAAATAAAATTTTTTAATCTTATAAAATTGTTATTATACATTCTTTTCTAATTGACACAATGTAAAGATTTTTCAATGCAGTGCAACAATTATTTTTTGAGGCAATATACATGTTCTCTCTGTAATTGGCGCTCTAACTTAAAGAGATATCATTTCTTTTTTGTAATTGTAATAGATCACTTGAAGCGCGACTCTTCTTTTTGATAAGGTAACATAATTTTGTGACGTGTATCACTTGGGTTATAATTTTTCGGAAATAAAGATACTACTGCTTAGATTTTTTCGAGATTTTTCGAGATATAAAGATCTACCACTTGTTACTTAGGTTTTTTCGAGGTATAATACTACCACTTTCTTTTTTTTTTTAGGTAACAACATATACACTACTATACGTGTACTTGGCGCCTTTTTTTACCTTTTTTTAAAAAAGGTAATAAAGATACACACTACTTACTGATATTGCATTCGACATAAAGCTCAAAGAAGCATGTTTCTGAAATAAAAATAAATTATTACGCTGACACATTACGAGAGGTTAGTAAATCTGTCAAAACGGTGGTATGCAAGGCAAACTTATACGGAACGATATAATATAATTATTAATAATTACATTATATATTATTCTCCAGTTTTGCCTTACACTTTATTGCCGTTTCTCAAATGTATCCAGTCATAACGTATGAATATTTAAAATACGCTTGATCTAATTGTGCGCGATTAAACGGTGCGCGATTGTAACGGTGCGCGATTGTACGGTGCGCGACTGTACGATGCGCGATTGTACGGTGCGCGATTGTACGGTGCGCGATTGTACGGTGCGTGATTATACGGTGCGCGATTGAACGGTGCGCGATTGTACGGTACGCGATTGTACGGTGCGCAAAAACCGTTTCCAATCCAACACACACACACACACACACACACACACACACATACGTTTATTTATTTAAATAAGTTAATAATATGTGTTGTGTCCAAAAACAACGGTGTCCAATTGTACTGTGCGCCAATGAAATGTGTCCAAACGAATTGTGCGCGATTGTACGGTGCGCGACTTTATGTGTCTAATAGTACTGTGTGCAATTGCAACGTGCGCAATTGTACTGTGCGCCAGTGAACCTCTCCCTACAGTGTTAGGTCGCCGGCCGAAGTAACCTCCGCACTGAAGCCTTTTTCTAACCCCGGTGGCCGGGTTCGGGAGGGATGCGATCCCCGACCACCGGAATCCCCGCGCGCCGCCGGTTTTTTACATCCGGCGACAATACCCGCCGCACAGTGGGGCGAACGCCTCACTTTTCGGTCATTTGCTTTTCTACATTTTTCAATGAAATAACTTGAAATTTGACATAAATAACTCGGGAAAAAATGTTTATATACAATTTTATTTCATTACATTGTATATTGTAGATATAATTATACATGGATTTTGACCTGATCTAATTATATATAAATAGATAAAATTGTATATGATTATATGTAATTAGATCAAACTATGCATACTTCATATATATATAAATAATTAGATATAATTATATATTTTTAGATACAATTAGATCAAATCTTTAATGGGTCTGTTTTTGTGGTAAATATGTAGAATCAAAAGTAAAATAATTTATTCCATATATTATAACTTGGCACTGCTTGAGACAGTGATGTGTCTCTTGATACCGTTTTTATACTACTGTTCGTCAAATTTTAAATACAAGAAACGAATCCTAATGAATGCCATCTATCGGATAATCCAAATTTAAAGTTTATATATGATTATATATGATATATATATATATATATATATATATATATATTATATATGATTATATATGATTATATATGATTATATAATTATATATAATTATATATAATTTTTTTTTATATTTGTAACACACCAAGTTTAATAAATTCTATTATGTGAACAATAAAATATATGTGTACGCACACATACATATGAAAATAAAATTATACATTATTCTTACTAGAAAAATGGTATTTTTACGCAAATTTATTATTTATTATTTCAATCAAACATTAAAATATAAATATATATATAATTATATCTAATTTGGCGCAATTACATATAAGTTTGTATATAATTTGATGTATCTCAACTTGAAAAAAAATTTTAATATAACTGCATAATTTGATATGAAGTTATAAATATTTTGATATAATGACATATAATTATTTACTCGAAAAAGACTTTTGATATAACTTTACATAATTTGATATAGAGTTATAAATATTTTGATATAATTGCATATAAATGAATACATAAATAGATCGTATTATATATAATTATATATAATATGATATAATTAGATAAAATTGTATATAAACATTTTTTCCCGGGAATGTACGATTATTATACATTTAATGAATTTTTATTTATTTATTTATTGACCAACAAATATTATTTACAATACATTATACATTACAATACGCAAATAACACCTAAAGAGGCAAATAAATTGCCTGTACATAGAACTGGTGCTTATAAACTAATAATTAAAATTAAAGAAACATAACAAAAAAAATAAACAAAACAAAAAATAAAACAATTAAAGAAAGAAAATTAAAGAATGTGGAATATAACATTAAATTCACACTATTGTGTGTTCTTCGCTCGCGTTTTGCAACTGCATTGATGTAACCATTGATCCAATTGGATAAGTTATGTTTTACATTACATTTCGTAGTCTTAAGGCTTTTTAGTTCAATCGGCAATAGGTTAAATAATTTCAACGAAGTTATGAAACTGCTTTTAAAGTTAGTAGTTTTATAGATCATATGATCATATATATAGATCATAGGAAACATCAATTCTTTTTTCCTAGTTTTGCTAGCGGAGGATTCAAAATTTTGCTGATGATAACTATAATAGTGGCATAGGACCTCGACAGCAAACAAACATTTAACGTTTTGCGGCATTTTATTCATATTGGATTTCATTATAATTTTTATAATTCGATTCTACAGGGACATTAATTTATTAATTACGTTATTATACGCCCTTCCCCACGCTATTATGCCGTACGTTGCAATACTATTAAAGAGTGCGTGATAAATAATTAACAGCGACTCCCGGGACAGCAGCTTGGATAACTTTGCAAAGACAAACAGTAAATATCTGATTTTTTTGTGATATAATTTAAGTGCAATTCCCACTTTATAGCTTGATCTATTATGATTCCAAGGTATCTGGCAATAACAACTCTCTTAACTTTTTGATTATTAATTTTAATGGAAATCTCATTCGGTACACTGTCTGCATATATTCCAAAAGTGATAAACACTGTCTTGCTGATGTTTAGAGAGAGCTGATTCACGCAAAGCCGTTGTTACAACGACCGTATCGTCCGCGTACGAAGTAATTGATTTACCTGGTAATAAAGATAGCAAATCGTTTATGTAAATAATAAAGAGAAGTGGCCCCAGTATTGTTCCTTGCGGAACTTCAATGGTTATTAACCTATCTTTACTGCAAACTCCATTTATTTTTACAGCTTGTTTTCTATTATTTAATTAAATAATTTTTCAACAATGAGTAACAATTTCCCCTTATTCCGTAGTCGTACAGTTTGTCTAGTAGTATTTGGTGATTCACAGTATCAAAAGCCTTTGCTAAGTCAAGGAAAGTTGCAATTGTGCATGTACCATCATTCAATTTTTTGTATATATAATTTGAGATTGGTATAAGAGCATCCTTAGTACCTTTTATGAACCCAAATTGTTTCTCAGAGAGAATATTTGAGTCAGTGAAAAACTTGTACATTCTTTTATGGAGTATTTTCTCTTACTCTGTGTGATCCATTTTTTTTTAAAATTTTTTTTCTTTTTATTTGTAGCTAAATCAATAATGTTTTTGATCTTACATACAAGTAATTCCAGAGCATCATTTGCATTTTTAATATTTTTCACTACACCCCAGTCTTCTTTTTGACTTAAATCTCGTAATTTCTTAAAATTAATACTACTATAAATATCAATTTGTTCTTGTTTTTTATCATTCATATTGAAGGACACAAGAAGCGGATAGTGATCAGGTAGAATCTGTGTATATTTTAAAGCCCTAACACCCTTTAAATTTTTTTGTAAAAAACATTGTCAATACAGGATCCTTTCAATATATCTAATGTATTTGGCCTCGTAATCCCCGTAAAAAGTGGCAGATATTCATGATTTAGATTGTTATTTAAATACTCCTCTGTTATAACATCTAAAGTCAACAGATCAATATTAATATCTCCTGCAACAAAATAGTTTTCAGTATTTCTGTTCTCGCGTAGAAATGTATCTATAATATCAACAAAATGTCTTTTATCAACATCATGACATCTATACATTGCAGAAATCTTAACACACTTTTTATTATCTAGCGAAATGGTTATATTTGTTATTTTAAAGTCATTAAATGCTTGAACTTCAACTTGTTGATTTAGAGAATTTTTAACATATACAATAGTACCGTCAGCTGCATTTACATGACCCTCGTTGTAGTATGTGCTATATCCTGGGATATTGTAGTAGGCGGCACAAGGAACATTATGGGTTTCCGAGAAGATAATAAGTAAAGGTTTAACTTGCAATCCCACAATGAAAACAATTAAATTGTTAAAATTTGTCTGCAATCCTCTTATATTTACATTAATTAGCATGGAAGCGTTTTTATCCAAATTTTCATTAATCGATTGCAATGTTCCATACTCCAATTCGTTTGTAAAACTAATATTATTTAAATTTAGAAAAAAGAACTTATCATTATCTTCTTGCTGTGTAATGCTGGAAGTTAGATGTTGCGAAGAGTCGTTTTTCCTGCCCGCATTGAGCTGTTCTGGATTGCGTGGAGAGCGCGTGGTAGAGCGAGAGAGAGGGGCGCCAGCCATTCCCGATTAAGGTACATTCCCCTTCCCGCTCCGCCCACTGCGCTCTCCCGCAGTGTCGGTCCGCCTCGTCACTTTGCCCATGATAGTCGGTATTATCGGCAGGATTGGATAATCAGTTGCGTTTATAAACTTGGTTATTTTCATACTAAGCGTTTTGCACTTTCCACTATCCAATGCACAGTGTTTTGTTTCACGCTTCAGTCCAAAGTTTGTGTTTACATAAATGCAATTTAGACAATTGAGATTTTTAGAATTAGTGCACTTGCTCGCTTCATGAGGACCAGCACAGAGCACACAACACTCCTGATTTGTACACTTTGAGCCACTGTGTCCGTACCTTCCACACTTATAGCACGGTTTGACGTTCAAATCATCGTAAGCACGACATCTCTGGTGACCAACATACACTTTGTTGTTATTACCCCTTACGTGACTGTATAATTCCGGAGTTAGTTCAATAACGACGTTTAATAACTTGGATTTCTTGCTTACGAAACTGTGAATTCCTCGACATTTAGTCTCGAAGTCATGAAAATTTCTTTTGTTTATATCAGCTACTGCAGACTCGAGAGATAGCTCACTATCAATGCCAGTTATTAGCATTTTTTGATTTCTAAAGCTCTCTTTGTTTACTTCGAAATCATTCCCCAGTGAACCGGAGAGTAATTCTTCCGCTCTCGACACTTGCGTCGAGTGTGTACATCTAATTGCCACAGTCCCATCCCTTCTTTCAATGACTTTGTCCACTGGTACAATTACATCACTTTGCAGCAAAGTGGTTACCTTCTTGAAAATCTCTTTTTTACTAGCAGTATTTTTACTAGCAGTACTCTTCGCTGAGATTACTATATCTGGGACATGTTTAATTTCCTTGGTTGACGAGTTAGCAGCTATGACATTTGCATACGTAGTTTTACCAGTACATTGTTGGAAAACGACTTGTTTTTTTAAGATTTTGTTTTTGTCTTGCATTTCCGCAACAAGCTGCCTCAACAATGCATTTTTCCTCTTTAGAGTAGGCACTTTGTTTGACTCCTTATTGTCTTCCTCTATGGTTTTCTCCAGAATACTTTTAGAGATTTCATCAATGGTTTCTTGCTCTGCTTTATCTTTCTCATAAAGTTTGACTTGAACGATAATTTTCCTCGCATTCACGTCAAGTACGGTGTTGTCGAAATTTGAGGTTAGGTTTACGTTACAATGCTTACTGCATATAATAAAATTCCTTGTGATTTCTTTAGCACCTTTTTGACGATCAAAACATGAAGAATGAAAAACACTCACAGATCACACAGATTATAAAACCAGCGTTCTTTTTTAGACAACATGTAAATTTTCTTCCACTAGCCTTGTCTGGAGGGACTTTCTCACTCCCGGCCATTATGAGCCCTGTAAACATGAGTATGTAATCAAAATTATTTAATTAACAATTTTTCATAAAAAACGCATAGATAATTTTTTAAATATTTTTTAGAGTTTATTTTAAATCGGTTCTATTTAAGAAAAAAAATATTTTATTTTATACTTTTTAGTGTTTCATTAAATTAATATGAATAATTATTATCGCATATTTCCTTACTGCTCCGTACTCTGATGTTCTAGCGCGTTCTATTTTATGTACTAAAAACCTTCCTGAAGAATTGCTCTAGGACAGTGAAAATCGCATTTAAATCCGTCCAGTAGTTTTAAAGAAAATTGTAGACATACATACATACACGCCGAATATAGAACCTCCATTTTTTGAAGTCGGTTAAAAAATAAAGTTAATTTGATTTTCAATGATAGTTTTAAACCTCGGAATTTTTAATTTTTGCAAGTTTTATAATTAGAAATAGAACTGTTTTTCTTGCTTTTCACGCAGTCATCCGCGCAATACGAAACACATGTAGTACCATGGGTATAATGATACAAATAATTCGGCAGTTCTAAAAGCATAAAATTTGAATTTCAACACGTGCCCGTTTTCTCTACGATTGGATTTCCAATAGAGCCTCGATTTATCTCTATTATATTAATTGACATAATTAATTGTTATAAAATATGGATGTAATTAATCATTATACAAAATAGCAATATTTAAACAAATTATATATCCCCCTTCGTCTTTTTTTTTATGAGAAAATAGACATTTATATTCACTCGACATGATCGAACGTCGTCCATTGAGCTATTTATGGACGACGTTCGACCATGTCGAGTAAACTTTGGGTCAATTATCTCAAAAAGGGGGACAAAGGGGGATGAATAATCATATATGTCCAGAAACTAGACACTTTGCCCTATCAAATGGCGCAGAGCAAACCTTAATCCATTCTAATCCACAAACTTTCTTCCTGTTTGAATATTGAATTAAGAACTTTTTAATAGTCAAATATGTCGTGTATATTTATTAATATATAATAGTACTCAAATGACATAAAACTAAAATAAATATGTTTTCACGGTGGCACACTTTTTGAGAGAGACCATCTCGTTTAGGAGCTGTAAATATCTTCAGTTTTTTTTTTGAAAATATTTATAGCTCCCGAACGATTAAAGATGGGGAGTGATACTTGTACCAGTCGTTGTCACAGAGCTGCACGAACTGAAAAATGGTCAAAACGGTTGTAACCGGACGTGGTAAAGTGACGGCTCAGATTCGCAAAATATGTTAATCTATTGCCCGGTCGCCACTCTCGGTTTCACTTTAAATATACCGAGAAGGTAAGCTATATCTCTCGTTAGAATACAATTTCAGTATTAACTATTTCTTATGTTTCAGGTTCCCGTCTTCGATGGATTGTCGCAGCAGCTGGATCAACCTCCCCGGATCATCGCCTCATCACATACCAGATCAACGTTGAACTACGACTCGCCGATATCGAAGGATCAGGTAAGTATCAAGTAAGTACACACTAATTTGAAATACTTTGTTTTAGGTAAATTAATGATCATTTATTCTTTGATCAATTTACACACAACTTTTAATTTCAGAGTGGTCTTACAAACCCGATGACCAATACTGTTAATCGATTTTCACAAGACTTGTTTCGCGCCCTAAGATATTATGCGCTATCGGTATCTGCGGCTAAGTGCCCGATTGTTTTTGGAGGCTATGTTGAATACGTTCGTTCGCGTGGTCGTGGCCAAAAAAGTTGTCCGACTTTTTTTATAAGTTTTGGAACGCACTCTGTCATGTGGAGTTGATGGTCCCTGCTCACGGCCATAACCTAACGTTTCGCAGTGACACATTATCGGAGCAGACGGACAGTCTATACAAGGTGTCAGAAAAGTTTAGAATACCAGAAAAAGTAAGCACGTGTATTTGACGTAAGGAACAAAGCCCGTCATAAAGAGGAAAAAAGAGAAAAAGAATATCAGCAAAGAACGGTAAGTAAAATGACCAGTGACCAATATTAGAAAAGAAATGTAAGATATATTAATAATATACCCATAAGAAAGTATAAATAGAGATTTTAATATACCTGTAAAAAAGAAATTTATTGAAGTATAATTTGTTTAAACTAATAGATAAAATATGATGAAATCACATTAGATTTTAATGTAAATTAATAAAAGTCTTGTTAACATTAATTGAATTAAATTGAATGTAATGTAATCCTGTCATGTTCTATCTGTTATGTCAAACAATATATTTTATTACAATTGGAAAAATAATATACATGAATATTACAGGGAAAACAGTGGTTCGAGACGTGGAAGAAAGCTTTTAGTCAACGATGGACGCAGGTATGATGATAATTAAAGTTTAAAACAACATTTTTACACAACACTAATGAAGAATTTGTCAGCATAATTAAGAATTGAGAAATTAAATTAAATTACAATAACTTCAATTAAATTGTCATATGTCTGCTTGCAGGTAAAAGGGGAGGCAGCGTTGAACAGAGGTGAAAGAAGTATACTTAATGGGATCTGTGGAAAAATTGGAGCTTGCTGTGAAAAAATGTAAGAATCTTCATAAAACTAAAAATCTGCACTTGGAGATGAGAGAAAAAAATGAGGGATTTGAAGAACTTGCCAAAGGAGAAGAAAATACGCAATATTAAACAATTAAAAAGTATGAAAAATCAACAAATTCAATAACAAAGTAAGCTGCTGAACTGATAAAATTTTTCTTACATTGAGAAATTGTAGTGTATTATATTGCAAAATTGTTAACAAACTAAATAAATTTCTGTTTTAAACCTTTAGGAAAATGAAAAGACTATGCCTAACAGGTGAAGACATCACATAAATACGACAAAATAACAAAGCCAGCCTGCGTTCACAAATTGTGAAAGAGTATATACGATTAAGAGGACAATAAGTATAGGCATATATTTACGCGGTAAAAATTTTTTATATAAAAACAAAAACAATATAAATATATGTAATTATATATATAAAATATGTCTTTTTATGTTAATTATACATAACAACTGTTACATTTATACATATATGATTATATATGGGCAATTTTTTTTTCATTACCTCAAACTTCACATATTATAAAAAATGCAATGCGAAAATGATTTTTTAAATCATTTTTAGATTCTTATTTTTATTTTTTTTTGTAATATATATTATAGAAAAAACAAAAACATGTATGGACATATATATTTAATATATTTAATTATAAAAATATATATAGATATATATTTTTTTACCAAAAATTAAAAAATATACGTTGTGACGTCCGT
The DNA here is from genome assembly GCF_048541705.1 of Temnothorax americanus. Taxonomy (NCBI): domain Eukaryota; kingdom Metazoa; phylum Arthropoda; class Insecta; order Hymenoptera; family Formicidae; genus Temnothorax; species Temnothorax americanus. Next base: position 11,367 of record NW_027509429.1, on the reverse strand, counting down.
CGATACATTTCACTTTTTTTTTCTCTTTTTTGGACGCCCATGCGTTAATTTTCTCCTGTAGCGTGCGTCTTATTGTTAGTTGTCTCATTGTATGTACACCTTAGTTATTAAGAGTATTATTAATAATCGCTTGTCCTATTTCGCGGAGATACTAGACCAGTAATAGGGAGAACGTGACTTCGGTCGGCCATGTTTTAATTCATTAGAACGGAATGATAACGGACATAACTCCCGTAGCGTTCGCCGGCCCTACCGCGCGGCGAGCGTTATCGGACCGCCTGTTATCTTGCCTATTCAGCACCATCCTCTCAATGCGTACAGTACATCTTCATTCCTTATATTTTTCGCCGTACACAACGCAATAACGAATTAACTAAATATCGTTAACGACAAACCATTCGAGCCATTCGAGCAATCACGAATTATTATCAGAATCGGTACAGATGTGCATCAGCAACGCCAGCGACAGCGCCGACGCTAACCGCTTGCCTTCTCCCGCGCTAGAGACTGCCTAGAAGTCTAGGATCATAAGCTAGATCAAAGTAGAAGCAACCCTGTGTAGTAGTTAAGTTATCTATTCAAATTTATCCGTAACAATAGGAAGCAAGGGAAGACTCCCGTACCAAGCGCTTGCACTTGATACGCACGGCCCGGGGGCCCTCCTCCTACCCCCGTACCGCGCCGCGCTCAGCAATATAAGACCCTGCCTCAAGGCGCGGGCACGTCTTGTGTCGCGAATTTTTCAAGTGAGAGTCAGCGAAGACTCCGTCGAATAGAATCAGTGCAAACGCCACTCGAGATCCTCAGGTAACCAGTCTGAAGGTGCGTGACACGGAATATTCACAAGGTGGCAGTTCCCTTTGACAACGACGACCACCTTCGATCAGATCTTCGAGTAACGAAATCTCGTAAGTCGCGACCTCGCGCCACTCTACCGTCGCAAAAGCGCCCGCCTGTTCTTCCGCTCGGCCCGGGCAGCGCTTTGTCTCCGCTATCGCGTCCCGCCACGTATGTAACAGCCGTCTCAAATTCATTGTCATAGAATCGTAATTGTATTACTTTTGTGATCGTACGAGAAATTCTTTCCATTCAGCAAAATTGACTCCAAAGCCTCTCAATACAAATCATACGAAAGATATAAGGCTCTGGTTTCTATTTTTCGTACATCTATATATATTGTCATGACTTTTTCACTCCCGGACCGCTCCGGGACGTGTGCCGGATCAAAAGGAGTAAGGAGAGCGGGATGACATGCCTCTCCGACGATTCCCTCGCACCTCCGACACTTTGCGAAACGAATTTACCGTTGGGCGCCAGACGCGTCAATGCGCGTCCGCAAAATCGCAAAAGAAAACTAAAACGAGACGCAAAGCGAAACGGGCGGATGTGCGAGAAATCGGCTAGCTCGACCTAAGAGCTGGGGCGAGGCTGATGAAGGGCAGCGCGATATTCGGCGGGGTGACACGCCATAAATAAGGCCACGGACTCAAGCAATTAACAAATTAAAATAACATTTATTCTTTCGAAATTCGCGCGTGAAACAATAAAGGCCGATTCGGCTTCGGTCAATCAGACAAATCATATAATCAATCACGCGAGCCTCAGAAATGAAACAAAAAGGAAATAATAATAATGCGGACGCCAGAATGAACAAAGTACTGCGTTATCGTATAGTAAACGCGCAGAAGGCGCTGCGATTAGATCAGAGAAGTACAGTATGACGAAACTTACAATTAATATGGAACATCGACAGTAAACACAAAATCATCAAGGAAATCGAAAATAAGATCTCGCAGGAAAAATCGCGAGAGGACGGTACCTCACGCTCGGAGCGCGTGAACGCAACGCCGGGAGTCGCACGAGAATTCTGTCGCCAATCATCTTAAGCCTAACGCGAGTCATTCGGGTGAATACAATACTCTGTCTTCAGTGATTTTCGTAACGCGCAGAACGATACGCCGGGAACACAGGAGGCGCGAGACACAATCACGAGCGCGGACATTACACGAAACGGACTCGCGGTAACGGATTTCGCCACGAATCTATCGCGATCTCCAGAAGTTCGCAATCGCGTCTTTATCTCAATTCCGCGGCCACGATACCATCCCGAGGCCCTTCGCTTTTGCTGTCGATCGCCATTCGATACGCGGTCTCAAGGGACCGTACGCGTCGCAATGTTACAACGTTTTTCCTGGACGAGAGCGCGCACCGGAGGGCGGCGTCGTGGCTTTACATCTCGATATTAAGTACTGCGGGCAACCTCACCGATGTGATGTCTCCTCGTAGGGCTCCTTGTCGTCACCTCGTACGGAGGATCGTCGCAGCGTAACAGATTTTTCCGACTCGGGGTGGCTATCGCGTATCTTAAGCTTAAGAAGAACGTTCGGGCTCGCCGACGGACGACCAGAGTGTCTTGCTAGATTCGCTCGATAGCGGAATCGATGCGGCATCCCCTTCTGTAGGAGCGTGCCAACCAATCGAAAGCGAGCGTGCAAGCTCGCGCGATATTCCCACGCAGGATCGTCGTAAGGTGGATCCTTCGGGGGCGCGTAACGGTCCCTCGGCGGCGTAGCGACTTCTTCAATTTGTCCCTGGGCAGCGGACTGGACTTTGTTCTGGCCGGTGTGCCTCCGGTTGCCCTTGGGGCGGTAATCAGTCACCCCGCGGGCCGATATTTCGTGGAGGCAAATTGCTGAGGCCGGGTTTGCCCCGGTACCTGGGGCCCCGCTACCGGCGGCCTTGTCCATCGCCGCCTCATTCGCCGCACGCCTGCCGCGTTGCTCTCGCCGCCCGTGATCCATGTAGTTTCCGCTCTCGCCACCCTTCCTCGGTCGTTGGTCCTCCCTGACCTCTCTCGTTATCGGTACTTTCTCGAAAATTTGCCGTGGTGTGGGTGAGGCGTCGCGCGCATTACAATTTATACATGAAAATAAAATCATAGTCAAAACGCGGAAATGATATCAATTTTTGGCCTCTGAAGATCTCGTCGTCGCCTCTCTGGCTCGTCCCTGGGCGCAAATTTCCGCGCCTTGTGACGGCGGCGGGGCGCTGCCACGAAGCGGTGGGCCGCAACGTCACAATATATTCCGTAGCATTTATGTGTTATTAAACCGCCGGACGTAACAACGTATACGATTATCCATTGGAATAATGTGCAATAACAGATTTGTCCAATATTTGCAGAGTTACTTGGATAAATTATACTAATAGGTTGTAGTGATGCAATATCAACGAAGTATTGAAGATAAAAACCGGCGATCGCTCAACGTTGAAGAAAGGAAGTGGGATACAATTTCCGATTTCGAATTCAGTATGCAATTTAAAGATAATTTATTATTGAAAGTATACATATTAAGTAACAGTATCTGTGCGATTATCCATTCAAATAATGTGCATTTACATATTTATCCAATACTTTACTTGCAGATAAATAATTTTGACAAAAGATGAATTACGTTGGGACACAGGATGGATATACATTGGTTCATCACAAGAAATTCTGATATATGTGAGTGTATATAAGGTATCTATTTAATTGTTATGCCGATTGCACAATGTGTTTCTTTATACGCTTAAAAAGTATAAGTGACTTTCCCCGATAGGAAAAGATTTATAAGATGATATGACAAAATCTGAATGGAATTGGGAATGCTGCAATTATATGTCTCGATATTAATTTACAACAATACTAGTAGAAATTGAGACCTTTGTATTTATTGTATTAAATTGTGCAAATATTGATAAATATTTATCAATATTTGCACAATTTATTTATAAATAGTATTTCAGCAAGACAGCAGCGTTATGAAAAACTATCTTAGCGCAATAATTGTCCAATTAAATGACAATATTTGCGTAATTTTCCTATCGGGGATCCTTCAAAGGAGCAATGCAGCATTCATCCAGCATTCACTTTCCTCATTCACACACACACACACACACACACACACACATACACTTTTAATTATATAGCAATAACACTTTATTTACAAATCATATAACTTACTGTAATATAATTAATTCAATCACTCATCGAGAATTGTCTATTTTGCAGTCGTACAACATTTATACATCACCATGCATTCATAGAGAGTAATGGAGGCGTCACTCAATATCGTGTGACGCTTCCATCACTGTCAATTACGCAATTCATTCTTTGGGGCATTAACCGCACTAAATTTTTAAAAAATTGTGGTCTTGCACGGAGACCCTACCATTTTTCCACAACATATTGTGCAAGAGCCTCTCGTGTTCGTGGAATTTGAGGGTCCCACTTTTGCATCATAATGCCCCAAACATGTTCGATAACATTCAAATCAGGGGATTTGGCTGGCCAGTTCAACGTCTTGAGGTTGGGTTGTTCAGCCAGCCAATCCTGGACAATTCTCGCTCGATGCACTTCTGCATTGTTTTGAACGAAATTCACGTACGGTCTGCCAGAAAAAGCCAGAAGATTGCGCAACTGTTGCAACAGTTCGGCCTTAGGGCAGACGATATTTAGTATCCGCAGATCAAATTTACCGGCCGACGAGACGGTTCTCGTAAATTCGTTGAATCTGTAGAACTGCGTCCGAGTGGTGAAGTACAGATTACCGTCGACGTAGCGGAAGATTGACGTCACGCCGGTCGGTATTCCGGGAAACGTCGCCTCGAGGAGCGTAAATTTGGCGACTCTCTTGCTCTCGTGGCATTCGTCTATCTCGCCCACCGAGTTACCGTTGAACACCACGAAGGAACGTCTTCTGTGGGTGTTCACCGCAGGGAGAACTTATCCGCGGAATGTTTATTAATGTAGATGTGCCACGGCTCGTCCCCGTCAACGTGCACCTCGGAGACAAACCCCGCTTTGTCCGTCGGGAGAGATGCGTGGGCGAGCACGTTGCCGGGACCGTCGAATTTGTCTGAGCAAATTGCTCCGTTTACCTTGATATTCGTGTTATAGTGACGTAGGCGACGCCAAGATATTATAATGTCGGGATTTGTTTCGGAGCGTTCAAACGTCAACGCCGAATGCTGCGACCACAGGTCGAACGCGGCCCGCGCCGTGCTCAGCTCGGTCTCATTGGCTAAGTGAAAATCCCACGTAAGGTGCATCTTTGACCATTTGGATAGACTCGCTTTCGTTCCGTGCTTTATGATATCTCGGAAACCGCATCGCGGCTTGCTTATCAATCGTAGCGTTTCGTTGTCGGGCGTTCCATCGCCGGGTAAATCGTAGTATTTCTGAAAATCCTCGAAGGCTCTGCGCAGAACGTCGTTTCGTCTCTGAGCAAGAACCGCGTCCACGTCTTTGGACAGATATCCGTATTTCTGCAGGTAATCGAACGCTAGCTCGTAATTTTTCTCTCTGTCTCTCTGTCTATTTTGGTAAAAAAAGTATCGCGTTCCCGCGACCGGCCATTATTACGCGCTCGGCATTATTGCGCTTCCGCGACCGGCCATTTTTACGCGCTCGACAATTTATAATATATGTATAGAATACGGGGATAGGCATGTGAAAAAGAAATATCATTGTTAATCGATTTTACATTAATTTATTATTTAATAAAATATAGATAGGAGGAGGTATGAGGGAGATGCGAAGGAGAAAAACCGTGGAGGAGAGGAAGGAAGACCGGATAGGAAAAGAGACGATGGCAGGGATAGGGCAAAGGTCGGAGGAGACAGAGTGGGTGGAGGAGATCAGGAAGGAAGTCAGGAAGATAGGGCAAGAAATCAGGGAAGAAATAAGACGGGAAGGAAAAGGCATAAGGAAGAAATTAAAGGAGATTGGAGTGAGGTTGGAGAGGCTAGAGGAGGAGCGCTGGCGGTGCGAGGAAAGCGAGGAGCAGGAGAAGGAGGAGGAAAGAGAGACAGATGAGAGCAACGGGTGGAGAGGGAGAGAAAAGGAACCAGCAAGGACGAAGAGGAATAGCAGGGGAGTGGCAAGAAAGGAGATGACGGAGGAGGATGGATCGGAAGGCAGTGAGGGAGGTTGGAGAGAGAAGGGGTGGGGAAGAGACTGGTGGGAGGAGGTGGCCAGCGAGGAAGATAGGAGAAAGGAGGAGGAGAACAGGTACGCGGCAAGAGGATATACACAGGGAGAGGAAGAAGGGGGGAGTAGGAAGGATGAAATTAAAAAGGAAACAGAAGGGGGAGCGAGCAGGGAGAAGGAAGACAGAGGCTACAGAGAAGAAAGGACGGACAAAGAGGGCAAGGGAGGACAGGAGGAGAAGAGAAGGGAGGAGGAGGGAACAGAAGAGAGGAATAGAGCGCGGAGGGCGGTAGAAGACAAGGAGGAGGAAGTGAGGAGAAAAAAGGAAAGGAAAGAAAGAGAGGAAAAAGAGGAAAGGAAGGAGAGGGAGAGGAGGCTTGTTCAGGGGGAAGGCTGGAGACTGGAGAAGCAGAGAAGTGAGGACTTGGAGAAGAAGAAAGGTAGGGAGATAGGAGAAGGAGTGAGGGAGGAGACGGAGAGAAGGAGGAAAGAAGAAGAAGAGAAGATGAGGAGAATAAAGGAGAGAGTAAAGAGGCTGGAGGAAGAGAGAGAGAAAAAGGAGAGAAGAAAGAAGAATGTGATATGGAGAGGATTGGATGGAAGGGACGCGGAAGAAAGGAAGGGCATGATGATATGGATAGCAGAGAAGGTGCTGGGGAAAGAACCGAAGATTAGAAGGGTCTGGGAAAAGAAAGGGGAAGGAGGGAGAGAGGTTCTGATAGTGGAGATGGAAAATGAGAGGGAGAGGGCAGAATTGCTGGGAAGATTTGGAGAGGTTAGGCAGAGGTGGGGGATTGGGGTGGACGAGGACCTGTCGATGGAGGAGAGGAGGACAAGGTGGAGGATGTTGGAGAAGGCGAAGGAAGAAAGGGACAAGGGAAGAAGAGCGAGGGTGGAAAACAGGAGACTGTGGGTGGATGGCAAGGAGATAGAATGGAAGGAAGAGGAGGGAAAATGGGAGGAGGTATGAAGGGGAGGGGATAAGGTCGATAGCTAGGGACGGGAGGAGGAGGAGAAAGGGAGGGTATTAGGATAGAAGAAAAGCAAGAAGGAGGCCAAGGGCGAGAGTAGTGGCAGAAGGGAGGGAAGCGGAGAAATGACAGAAGCAAGGAAGGCGGAGGGAGATGGCTGGAGTAAAGAGGAGGGGAGGGAAAAGGAAGTGGGTTTTTGTTTCAGAGCGAAGACATAATAGGAAGGAGGGAAGGCGGCGAGAGGGAGGAGAGAGAGAGAAGGAAGGAAAGAGAAAGAGCAGTGGCAGAAAGGAGGGAAGCGGAGAAATGGCTAAAGCAAAAAGGCGGAAGGAGTTGGATAAATGAAAGTCGAAGGGAGGGGAAATAGATGAAATGTAAGGTTGCATATGGCCAGGCGCGTAAGGGAGTAATTTGTAAGAGGTTTGGGTACGTTCCTCATAAAAAAAAACGCCTTGTAAACCCTACGGGGATACACAATAAATATACATACATATAGATAGGAGGATATACATAATATTATAAAAAATGAGTGAATACAATACAATACAATACAATACAGATAAACGGATATATATAGAGTCAAAAAATGAGTAATACATTAAAAAATGTGCAATACGCTAGAAAATGCAAAATACAATACAGATAGATGGATATATATGGAGTTAAAAATGAGTAATATATTAAAAGTGTGATTATTTAATATAAGTATTATATGTTTTTTCACGTTAAATTTGCGGATTTGATGCCGGCGAGACATTTGCGTTGCTCAATCCACTAGTCGCGCAATTTCAGTACGTTCTCCATGGCGCAGCACCGGGTGACGTTGGCAGCAAAACGCGCGATCGGCGCGAAGAAACTCCAACCGATCGACGTCGTTGTAAGGTAAACTATTAAAGTCCAAAACGCTCCGACCGATATTTCAAAAGTTACAGCCCTCTAAAGGGTCTCACCTCAAAATTTTTTTTAATTCCGAAAGGTAATTTTTTTTGGAAATCGGCAGTTCTCGCCGGAGTTCTGGTAGCCCCGCGAAGAGATCTATCGAAAACTACTAAGGTCCAAAACGCTCAGACCGATATTTCAAAAGTTACAGCCCTACAAAGGTCACACCTCGAAAAATTTCTGTCCCAAAAAATAATTTTTTTTGGAAATCGGCAGTTTTCGCCGGAGTTCTGGTAGCCCCCAAAGAGTTCTATCGAAAACTATTAAGGTCCAAAACGCTCCGACCGATATTTCAAAAGTTACAGCTCTCCAAAGGGTCACACCTCGAAAACTTCATAAGTCTCAAAAAATATTTTTTTTTTCGGAAATCGGCAGTTCTCGCCGGAGTTCTGCAAAAGTTACAGCCCTCCAAAAGGTCACACCTCGAAAACTTCATAAGTCCCAAAAAGTATTTTTTTTCGGAAATCGGCAGTTCTCGCCGGAGTTCTGCAAAAATTACAGCCCTCCAAAAGGTCACACTTCCAAAATTTCACAAGTCCCAAAAGGTAATTTTTTTTTCATAATCTGGGCAGATCTCGCCGGAGTTCTGCTGCAAACGTTCAGCCCTCCAAAGGTCACATCCTCGACAATTTCATATATCCCAAAAAGTATTTTTTTCGGAAATCGGCAGATTCTCGCCGGAGTTCGGCAAAAGGTCACAACCCTACCAAGGATCACACCTGGAAAATTTTCATAAGTCCCAAAAGTATTTTTTTTTGTTCAGCCCAAGGCCTCAATAATCAAAGATTTTTTTTAAAATCGCATGCGGTTCGCAATTCAGCTCCAAGGACCTCAAGTCCAAAATTTTTTAACGATCGCGTCGCAATAGCCCCAGGGCACTGAATTCATATCAAATTTTTTTAATCGCTTGCCGATCGCAAATTACCTCAAGGGTCACACCTCAATTATAACCAAAGTATTTTTTTAATCGCGTTGGGAGTTGCAATAACCTCAGTCACCTCGAATTATCCAAATTTTTAATCGCAGTTCTCGCCGGTCTCAAAAGTTACAGCCAAGGTCAACCTCGAAATTCATAGTCCAAAGTTTTTTTAAATCGGCAGTTCTGCGGTTGCAAGTTAAGCCCAAGGTACACCTCGAATTCATAGTCCCAAAGTATTTTTTTTAAATCGGCAGTTTCCGGAGTCTGCAAAGTACAGCCTCCAAGCACACTCAAATTTATAATCCCAAAGTATTTTTTTAATGCAGTCTCCCGGATTCTGCAAATTACACCTCCAAAGGGTCCCTCGAAAATTTCTATCCCAAAATTTTTTTTGAACGAGCCCCGAGTTCGCAAAGTTACAGCCCCCAAAGGACACCTCGAAATCTATCCAAAAGTATTTTTTTTTAAATCGGCGTTCGCCGATTCAAAAGTTAAGCCTCCAAGGTCACACCTCGAAATTCATAATCCAAAAAGTATTTTTTGAATCGGCAGTTTCGCCGAGTTTGCAAAATACAGCCCCAAGGTCACCCGAAATTATAAGTCCCAAAGTATTTTTTTAATCGCAGTTCTGCCGGATTCTGCAAAAGTACAGCCCCCAAGGTCACACCTCGAAAATTTCATAGTCCAAAAGTATTTTTTTTTTCAAATCGGCAGTTTCTCGCCGGAGTCTGCAAAAGTTACAGCCCTCCAAAGGGTCACACTCGCAAAATTTCATAAGTCCCAAAAGTATTTTTTTTTTTTTCAAAAATCGGCAGTTCTCGCCGGAGTTCTGCAAAATTACAGCCCTCCAAAGGGTCACACCTCGAAATTTCATAAGTCCCAAAAGTATTTTTTTTTTTTTAAAAATCCGCAGTTCTCGCCGGAGTTCTGCAAAAGTTACAGTCCTCCAAAAGGTCAACCTCGAAAATTCTCATAAGTCCCAAAAAGTATTTGTTTTTCAAAAATCAGCAGTTTTCGCCGGAGTTCAGCAAAAGTTACAGCCTTCCAAAGGGTCACACCTCGAAAATTTCATAAGTCCCAAAAAATATTTTTTTTTTGGAAATCGGCAGTTCTCGCCGGAGTTCAGCAAAAGTTACAGCCCTCCAAAGGGTCACACCTCGAAAATTTCATAAGTCCCAAAAAGTATTTTTTTTTTTAAATCGGCAGTTCTCGCCGGAGTTTGCAAAAGTTACAGCCCTCCAAAGGGTCACACCTCGAAAATTTATAAGTCCCAAAAGTATTTTTTTTTTTCAAAATCGGCAGTTCTCGCCGGAGTTCCTGCCAAAAGTTACAGCCCTCCAAAGGGTCACACCTCGAAAATTCATAAGTCCCAAAAGTATTTTTTTTTTTCAAAATCGGCGCAGTTCTCGCCGGAGCTCTGCAAAAGTTACAGCCCTCCAAAGGTCACAACTCAAAACTTCATAAATCACCAAATAGTATTTTTTTTTTTGGAATCGACAGTTCTCGACGGAGTTCTGCAAAGTTACAGCCCTCAAAGGGGTCAACACCTCGCAAATTTCATAAGTCCCAAAAATTTTTTTTTTTTCAAAAATCGGCAGTTCTCTCGGAGTTCTGCAAAATTACAGCCCTCCAAAGGGTCACCCTCGAAGATTTCATATCGCCAAAAAGTATTTTTTTTTTCAAAGAAATCGGCAGTTCTCGCCGGAGTTCTGCAAAAGTTACAAGCCCTCCAAAGGGTCACACCTCGAAATTTCATAAGGCTCAAAAAGTATTTTTTTTTTTCAAAATCGGCAGTTCTCGCCGAGTTCTGCAAAAAGTTACAGCCCTCAAAGGGTCCACCTCGAAAATTTCATAAGTCCCAAAAAGTTTTTTTTTTCAAAAATCGGCAGTTCTCGCCGGAGTTCTGCAAATGTTACAGCCCTCCAAAGGGTCACACCTCGAAAATTTCATGTCCCAAAAAATATTTTTTTTTTTTCAAAAATCGGCAGTTCTCGCCGGAGTTCTGCAAAAGTTACAGCCCTCCAAAGGGTCACACCTCGAAAATTTCATAAGTCCCAAAAAGTTTTTTTTTTTTTTCAAAAATCGGCAGTTTTCGCCGGAGTTCTGCAAAAGTTACAGCCCTCCAAAGGGACACACCTCCAATATTTCATAAGTCCCAAAAGTTTTTTTTTTTCAAAAATCGGCAGTTTTCGCCGGTTTTTTGTAAAAGTTACAGCCCTCCAAAAGGTCACACCTCGAAAATTTCATAAGTTCCAAGAAGTTTTTTTTTTTTTTTTTCAAAAATCGGCAGTTCTCGCCGGAGTTCTGCAAAAGTTACAGCCCTCCAAAAGGTCACACCTCAAAAATTTCATAAGTCCCAAAAGTATCTTTGTTTTTCAAAATCGGCAGTTCTCGCCGGAGTTCTGCAAAAGTTACAGACCTCCAAAGGGTTGCACCTCGAAAATTTCATAAGTCCCAAAAGTATTTTTTTTGCAAAAATCGGCGTTCTCGCCGAGTTCGCAAAGTTACAGCCCTCCAAAGGGCCAAATTTATAATCCAAAAAGTCATTTTTCCTTTAAAAGATT
>NW_027509428.1:0-31137 GCF_048541705.1 Temnothorax americanus | reverse complement strand
AAAAAATATAATTTTTTTACATAAAAAATATCTTTTACGCTCCAAATAGTCCAAATTCGCCTTTTCTTATTCAAAAATTCTTTTTCTGGCATTCTTAAAGTCTTCTTATACCACTTAAAAATAGAGTTGCGCGCGCAACGCTTCTCTGTCATCTCAACGCTCGCGCTGAAAACTTTACATCTAAAATCTAGGCAACCATAGATGCAATCCACTTTTTGATAAAGCAACCTAATACGGTTGGATTGTGAATTAAATAAGCTTTCATTTCATATAATAATTTGATTAAATAACTGATGAGGGTATATTAATAACGCTTACTCACCTGTTTATACCTGGCAACTCCACAGCTGCGCAGACGGGAAAGTAGGCAACCTTTATTTTTCCAATTCCTTCAGGTATGTTCTCTCAACTAATGCACAATTTTTATAAATAACAAATCGAGGAAGTTGATCGAATAAATTTAATTAAACATTTAGTTATTTAATATTATCCGGACCCGATTTAGCTCGGCAACCTATTTGCGATGTATTAATGTATATGTTATCTAGCATGTATTTTGTATCATTTATAAATAACAAATGAGGGAATAAATTTTTAATACCGGATCTCGGACTATTACACAAAAGCGAGGAAGACGTTGGCGATGAGCGCGCCCGTGCGGGCGCGAGCTGCCGCGGTGATCGAGCGTCGTTACCCGATCGATGCTGCCATCTGATCGGACGGCGCAACGTTAACGGAATCTCGAACATTACTAATGATTTTAAATTATGGTCGTACATAATAAAAATTAGATGAATTAAAATTATGTCGGGACATAAAAATAATTCCGAAGTTTATTATGTTCCTACATCATTGTAATTCATCCAATTAAAATTATATCGGAATATAATAAAATTTGTACGGCAAGCCGTTTTACTTTTTAATAGCATAATAAATATTCCATTCAATACAATAGATCAAAAAATAATAGTTAACAATTTTTATTAATGAATTAAAATTATGTCATGACATTATTTTTATGTGTCGACATAATTTTAATTCATCCAATTTTTATGATGTCGCGACATAATTTTAATTCATCAAATTAAAATTTGATATACATAATAAAAATTGGATGGCACACCGTTTTACTTTTTAATAGCATAAATAATATTCTACATAATATAAAAGTTTCAAAAAATAAAAATAAAAGAGGTGGAAAACATTTCAACATTTTTCCATATTTTCAGCCATTCTTAAAATACAAAGCAGATTTTAGAGACACCCTATACAGACATAATAAGGATAATGGAATTAATAATGACATATATGGAGCGACTCAATGAAATCTGAGATAATTTCATTACATTACGATGCATTGAAATGAAAATTGGCGAGCATAATAACGAAAAATACGTTCGATAATTGGTCAATTGAAAGTACGATGACTCACAAATGCGGCAAGTTTCGCGGAATAGCAGTTCCACGAATAAGAAACTCCACGACCGAGAATGTGAAATATTATCGGCTGGGAAACTCTTGGACGGAACTATAATATATGTCGACCTACGATAAATTACGTGATTACTCGTACAAAGTTGTAGTAAACGATTTGTTAAATTACTATACACATACTATTATACACAAGTAATGTACTAAAATATTAAAAGAATTGATATAACGCAAATAAGTTAATGATAATAGTACTTAATACTGTTATATTATTTATAAGATTTGCTATATTAAAACCTCTAAAAATTTTAGACTGAATAAAAAGAGATAGATTTTTTTATTTCGTTTAATCTCTTTTTTAATCAAAACTTTTACAAAATACCAATGCAAATAACTGTAAACTAATAATTATATGTATATAATTGTAAAGCCTGAGTTATTTAATAAAAGAAAATAATAGTAACATAATATCAATAAAAAATGAAAAAAGTAAAATTAGATATAAATAAAATTAATATAAAAACAATAAAAATAGCTATATAAAATTAGTAAAAAGTAATAATAATTATGTAATTTTAGCATAAAATGCATATCGAACGGCTTTAGCGCTAAATGTAGAGTATAACATAATAACGTTCCAATCGTTGATAAGAATGTTAGAATGTGCATAGACACACACACTGTCTCCCTTCGCCTGGATAGACGTCGCTTCATTGATATATGTAGCGAAGCTAGCTAAGTAAATGCTGTAAGTGAATTACGGTAATATGGATTACGTATGTCGTGCATAAATTATTTAGCGATCGACAAGGACACTGCGTGCATGAGTATGCGCTATCTATCCGTCTAATTCGTTATATCTATTCCCGTGTACATAGCATAGTGCTTTAAAAATATAAATTCTCTTTTTAATCAGAAAATAATTAAACATTACAAATCAAATAATTTATTTTTTTGTGTCAAATAAAATATATTATAATATAAAAATAGTAAAAACAGCAAAATTTGAATTTTTTTCAAAATCTGTGTAGGAAATACATATTTATGTAGTTTCAAATTATTAATAAGAATTTATATCACTTTTGTCAGCTTTTGTAACTTTAGTTTTCAGTATTAATTACTTTGAGAATTATAGTAATCTTAGTAATCTTTATGTATACAAAGTAAAATAATAATAATAAATTTTAATTAAAATTAAAGATAAAAACTTATTCTATTATAAAAAGGTTAATCTTACATTTTTTAAAACTTTTCATATAGCTCTGTATCACATAAAATATATTTATAAGAACATTTAATTTAGTAAATTAATTAAATATCATTATATTATGTTTCTTTAATTTAAAATAGTTTAGGAAAAAAGTAAACTTCAAAAAAAATTCTTTGGTCAAAGAAATTAAGGAACTGTGAAAACTGCATTGCAATTCTTGGGATATTGTATAATTACGTAATTACAAAGCAAAAATAAAAATTGTATTCAGATTTTTGATGCGCAAATTAAGCGGCTGTCTTTTTAAAATACAACGTGCAAAGTGCTAATCGCGTGAGTCGCAACGTCACTAAAAGCAGGAAAGTGTGACGGTACATCTATGTGTGTGTGAGTGTACGTGTATACCTGTACAGAGCTTGTGTCGTCATTTACAGGAAAGATGGTAGAGTGACTTGGCCGGACTATCGATTTGGCACATATTCCACTCGCCATCGATAAACGGCTTATAAATGTGGTATTGTTTGTATTACATGCAACTGCCACACAATGATGTTATAATAGATAGAACCTCGCAATTTTTAACCTGTTTTCTAAAAACCTAATATAATAAGCTAGTTTTTATAATCTGGTTATTTAAAATAAGTTTTATTCATAATATATATTATAATTATGATATAATGTATAATAAAAATCCACACAAAATTACCTTTTTTAAAAAAAAGTAAAAAAAGGCGCCAAGTACACGTATAGTAGTGTATATGTTGTTACCTAAAAAAAAAAGAAAGTGGTAGTATTATACCTCGAAAAAACCTAAGTAACAAGTGGTAGATCTTTATATCTCGAAAAATCTCGAAAAAATCTAAGCAGTAGTATCTTTATTTCCGAAAAATTATAACCCAAGTGATACACGTCACAAAATTATGTTACCTTATCAAAAAAAAGAGTCGCGCTTCAAGTGATCTATTACAATTACAAAAAAGAAATGATATCTCTTTAAGTTAGAGCGCCAATTACAGAGAGAACATGTATATTGCCTCAAAAAATAATTGTTGCACTACATTGAAAAATCTTTACATTGTGTCAATTAGAAAAGAATGTATAATAACAATTTTATAAGATTAAAAAATTTTATTTAAATTTAACAAGGGAATACAAGATATTTAAATACAAAGTTATTTACATGTGTATTTTTTAATGGCCACAAAGAATTACAGAAGTAACAGTACAAAATAAAAATATTTTATTAAAATACATAAATTTTTCTTGTAAAAAAACTTGGCGCTGCTAGACCTCGAAATTTTAAATAAATAAATAAACTTATTCTATACTTAATTATAAGCCGCATTATCCGCCGTCCGCGTAGTCACGCACACCCATATCACTCACTCCCACATCCACGCTGATAATCATTTAATATTACTCCCATTGTATTCTTCTCTGAATTATTTTTATTTATTGTTGTTTTTATTTATTTAAAAGGTCTAGCAGCGCCAAGTTTTTTTACAAGAAAAATTTATGTATTTTAATAAAATATTTTTATTTTGTACTGTTACTTCTGTAATTCTTTGTGGCCATTAAAAAATACACATGTAAATAACTTTGTATTTAAATATCTTGTATTCCCTTGTTAAATTTAAATAAAATTTTTTAATCTTATAAAATTGTTATTATACATTCTTTTCTAATTGACACAATGTAAAGATTTTTCAATGTAGTGCAACAATTATTTTTTGAGGCAATATACATGTTCTCTCTGTAATTGGCGCTCTAACTTAAAGAGATATCATTTCTTTTTTGTAATTGTAATAGATCACTTGAAGCGCGACTCTTTTTTTTGATAAGGTAACATAATTTTGTGACGTGTATCACTTGGGTTATAATTTTTCGGAAATAAAGATACTACTGCTTAGATTTTTTCGAGATTTTTCGAGATATAAAGATCTACCACTTGTTACTTAGGTTTTTTCGAGGTATAATACTACCACTTTCTTTTTTTTTTAGGTAACAACATATACACTACTATACGTGTACTTGGCGCCTTTTTTTACTTTTTTTTAAAAAAGGTAATTTTGTGTGGATATCACGCCTTTTTGTAGTATATTACGTATTGTATAAACAGTATGTACAGGATAAAGCTATTTGGAGGTATAATACTACCACTTTGTTTTTTTCGAGGTAACAACATAACAGGGTAACAACATAATACATATACACTATTATGCGTGTACTTGGCGCTCATTTTACCTTTTTTTTAAAAAGGTAATTTTGTACGGATATCACGCCTTTTTGTAGTGTTACGCATCTTAATCTTATAAACAATATATCTTATAATCTCATAAACCGTATATAATACAAGGTATGAAGCTAAAAGTGTTACGGACTATTATTTCTAAAGAAAACAACAATTTAATATTTTGCTCAGTTTTTTAAAAATAATAATTTATAACCTTTTTAGTTGTACACCTTGTATATATTTTTCAATTTCAACATAAAACATAATCGCAATAAAGCATGATTAATGTTAATAAGTCGTTAACTGTAAAATTCTTTATTTATTTTTATTTGCGTGTCTTACTGAATGTTGTTCGCAACTGTATATGTACCGATATCTTCAGGTATCGATATTTTTGATAATTATTTTTACGTCAGACATAATTTTAATTCATCCAATTTTTATTATGTCTAAACATAATTTTTGTCCAATTTTTATTATGTCTAGACATAATTTTAATTCAGCGATTTTTATTATGTCATGACATAATTTTAATTCTGCCGCTAGGGAAATTTTAAGTCGATTTTTATGAATCAAGCTTGAATTCAATGTTTAGGTGTCCCAGGTTGCCGATGACGAGGTCCACATAGCGCGCTCTATAGTTTTCGGTGTCCAGGTGTATTAATACCTTGAATTCGATGGCCACGTGTTCCAAGTTGCCGATGACGAGGTCCACATAGTGCGCTTCGTAGTTTTCGGTGTCTACATGTATTAATATTTCGAATTCGATATCTACGTGTCCTACATTGGGTGCGTTTAGCCGATACTTTGCTAGCCTAGCAATCGTGAGCAGTCGCTCGTTTTCGCTCGTTTCCTCTTTTTTGACTTACTGGATTAAAAAGAGAGGAAACGAGCAAAAACGAGCAACTGCTCACGATTGCTAAGCTAGCGGAATATCGGCTGAACGCACATATTCAGATTTAAAGTTATTAATACACCTAGACACCAAAAACTATGAAGCGCACTATGTGGACCTCGTCATCAGCAACCTGGGACATCTAGAAATCAATTTCAAGGTATTATTACACGTAGACACCGAAAACTACGGAGCGCAATATGTGGACCTTGTCATCGGCAACCTGGGACACCTAAACATTGAATTCAACATATTATTACACCTGGACACCGAAAACTACGAAGCGCACTATGTGGACCTTGTCATCGGCAACCTGGGACACCTAGACATCAAATTCAACGTACGATTACACCTGGACACCGGAAACTATGAAGCGCACTATCTGGATCCCGTCATCGGCAACCTGGGATACGTGGACATCGAATTCAAAATATTAATACACGTAGACACCGAAAACTACGGAGCGCATTATGTGGACCTTGTCATCGGCAACCTGGGATACGTGAACATCGAATTCAGGGTATTATTACACCTGGACACCGAAAACTATGAAGCGCACTATGTGGACCTCGTCATCGGCAACCTGGGACACGTGGACATCGAATTCAAGGTATTAATACACGTAGACACCGAAAACTACGGAGCGCACTGTGTGGACCTCGTCATCGGCAACCTGGGACACGTAGACATCGCATTCAACGTATTATTACACCTGGACACCGAAAACTATGAAGCGCACTATGTGGACCTCGTCATCGGCAACCTGGGACACGTGGACATCGAATTCAAGGTATTAATACACGTAGACACCAAAAACTACGGAGCGCACTATGTGGACCTCGTCATCGGCAACCTGGGACACGTAGACATCGAATTCAACGTATTATTACACCTGGACACCGAAAACTATAAAGCGCACTATCTGGACCTCGTCATCGGCAACCTGGGATACATAGACATCAAATTCAAGCTTGATTCATAAGAATCGACTTAAAAATTCCCTAGCGGCACTTTCTGCCAAGCGTAGAGAACCTTGTTTTCCGTTGACTCAATATTTTTTATATATATACCTAATTTACCTAAATAGAAATCTTCCTCTGACCGATAAGTCTATCGACCTAATTTCGAAATACGCGCGCGATATCGAAACTGGCGATACCTGCGCCGCCAGCGTCGAAAAAGTGAAAGTGACGTTTCTCTGATAGATCGCGGCGTTAGGAGGAGGAGGAGTATCTTAAAAATAAATTTTCACATTTGGACTTTGCGTCGCAATATCTCCGCTCGTAAGGCACGTAGCGGAATATTATGAGAGAAACCCCCCCCTAATTGGACCCCAAGCTATCGATCAAGCCTACTTAGAACTTGATCCGTTCACTCGTTATCGAGATCTCAACATCTCGGGTACTCGCAACCCGTCGCGTCGCGTAAAAGAGTCACGGTCGGTCTCGCTCCGCGTGTACTTGGCGCGAGACACTACCGTGTCTCTTGATAAAATGGAATTATAATACAAATGTTCGTATGTAAATATGCGTGTATTATTATTATCCAGTCATGTCCAAAATTATTAGGCAAGCGAATATTTGTGCTTTATCCCATTCTTTTAACATTGCCATAATTCTTCTTTTTAATTGCATTTTTGCTTTTAAACCTTTTCTCTCTCCCTCCTCCCAGTAAGACCTACTGTTTAATGAGGTTTTGAAGTCAAGACTTTTTATGATGGCCAATATAAGAGTTTGACTTTATTTTGCTTAAATTATAATTATAATTTACTTTTTTTGTGGCCATGTGAGAGCATTATTTTGTTAGGAAAATAATTTTTGATATCAACTTTCAAAAAATTTCTCTACAGAAGACTATAAAATTTCTTCCATGATATAACTGTGTATATAGTGGAATTCATTCATACGCTGAGAGCTAATAATTTTGGACATAACTGTATATATGTACATACATGTATACGTAAATGTATGAGTGTATATGTGTGTCTGTATGAGGAACGTGTATACACACGCGCGCATTGACCAGCACTCATTCACTATACTCATATGTAATTTATCACGTTTATATTTTTATTATATATTTTTTATGTAACTCATTACGTTTATATTTTTATAATATATTTTTTATAATTTTATTACATGTTTATACTTATACAAGTGAGTTTTATTTCTTGTGCCAATTATTTCAGAAAGTATTGGTTTTTGGGAAAATGTATCAGGTAAAAGTTGGAGTGTTCAATATGGACCAATAGGGTAACTCCGGTATATACGCCGCAGTTAAAGGAAAGTTAATTTGTCGAGTACTATTGACTGTGTTTAAAACTAAAACAAATAATTTATACCAATAAAAACTTTATACTGTCTACTACTATAAAAAATAGAAATATAAAATATTCATTCTTTGTATTTAATAAGAAAAACTTTTAGAAACCTTTGCATTTTTGCCATATATCCCAGAGGGGTGGGTTATATAACATTTATGGGTGAAATATACGTCTTATAAAAAATTACAAATGTTTATAAATAAGGCAATAAAATGTTATAATAAATTATAAAATGTGTGTAAGAAGTTTATTAAGATATAAGAATAATAAACAAATTGTAAAACTGAAAAATTTTGAAAAGAAAATAAAAGAGCGATAGAGATGCATTAAAGATTATTGTTATACGATCCAAAAAAAGAAGGAAAAAGAACACATAAGAGATTTCGAGTTTTACAAAGTGTCCGTACCAGCGCGTAAATTCCGCATGCTAACTTGCCGGCGTATATCCTAAACAGGAGGGATATACAAGATATTAAGTTAAACAAAAAATACAAGAGCTATGTACTTGTATTTTGCTGTATTATATTATTTACTATTCCTCTACAGTTATGTATCATGAAATAACCATTAAACCTTTTACATTCTCTACAGTAATCATTTTACGTAGGTCGCAACACAAGATCGCGCTTCTTACTACGGTGAGAAATCGATTCAACTCTCACAACAGTTTCGTTAATATTAACAGTAAAGAACTGAAATTACAACACAATACTAGTATGGCATAAAGGCACATAACAGAATAATTGCGAGCAAGTACCTTCATTCCTTCTATTTTTTCTGACATCTGCGGCGTAAAATCTCCGCGGCGTAAATATCGGAGTTACCCTAAACGATCTTAGTAGATTTTGAGTCCAGGGCCCGTGTTGAGCCCATTGGCCCAGTAGGGCCCAACACAAGCACTGGATCCAAAATCTAATAACGTTTATTGGTCCATTCTAAACCCTCCAACTTTTATCTGATACATTTTTCAACTAAACTAATACTTTTTGAAATAATTGGCACACGAAATAAAACTCACCCTGTATAGATATGAGGAAAAAAAATTACTTAATTAAACGAGTTAGAAAGTATGTAATTTTAGTCAAAAGTACTCCAATTATTATATCTAGAACGAGAGATCCGCAAAGGTATAAGAAACTTGACGCCTTGCTGCAGCGAAAAGTGCAACACCCGCGCGTGAAGGAACATGTGCGCATGTTTTGATGTGGTCGCTAGGTTACAATACGCTCGATATGTGACAATAACGCTTTTCACGCGACTTTGTCTGACTGAAGAATCAAAAGAAGAACTTAATTGACTAATGAGCCTTAATTAAATATTAATTATAATATATGTCCATAAGATAATATACATGTTTAAGATAAGCAAATAAAAGATATAAAAATTTTAAAAATTGATGAGAAAACGTAGTGTATATATATTTCAATATAAATTATGATTTGTTCAAGAAATGGCATTAAAATAAATGAAATGTCACGAAAGATTAGGATGTAAGTATGCCTCTCTCCTCTCTGTCTTTTTCTTCTCTCTCTCTCTCTCTCTCTCTCTCTCTCTCTCTCTCTCTCCTTCTTTCGCACATGTTCCCTCTTCTCTCCTTTCTCTCCTTCTTTCTCCTTCCTTCTCTTCTTTCCTCCTCTTACTCATTTGCTTTTCAATCTTTCCTCAATCATTTCTTTGTTGACTAAAAGATAAGTCACATTTTTGCCAATTAATTATTTACTGTCGTAATAATATTGTATAATAGTAATAAATTTGCAATATAATAGTTTTAAATTTGCAATTAGTATATGGATAGTAAATGAGACGACACTTAG
This sequence comes from Temnothorax americanus, assembly GCF_048541705.1. Classification (NCBI taxonomy): domain Eukaryota; kingdom Metazoa; phylum Arthropoda; class Insecta; order Hymenoptera; family Formicidae; genus Temnothorax; species Temnothorax americanus. The sequence goes on along the minus strand of NW_027509428.1, from coordinate 21,231 downwards.
TTAGTCGGTGTATCTGACATACCTGACATCCTTGCTGCAATTCTTTGTTGGACATAGGCCGACATCTCACCGCCACTTTTACAGACTCGGACATCTAGAAATGGGAGAGAATTGTCTTTAATCCATTTAATATTCTATTAAAATATTACTATAATAGAAGTCCTGTTTAACTTATTTTTAATGTACAAAAGTAAAAGTACTATTTGTAGAGAGCTATTTCTTTGTTATAAAATCTTCTTTTTTATAGTAGCAAAAAGAAAATGCAAAATTACATGTAATGTAAGAAAAAAAATAGTATTATGATAATTATCAACTTGTATTGTTGCTTTATTTGAGCTATATTATAATGAAAGCGAAAGGTAAACATTGTATATTAAAAAGTACAATAAAAGAATTAATGAAAGTTGTAAAAAAACACGTAGAGAATAGCTAATATAATTTTAATATAATTTGATTAAAATATGTACGCAACGTATGCTTGTGTGTTATATTTTTACAATTAATAGAAATAAATGTATTTATTTTATATAAACAGTAACTTTTCAAATATATATTAAGTTATCTATTGTCTTTTTCTTTAAATAAATAAAATAAATTTAAAAACTTGAGATAAAATAATGCAACTGTTAAGTTATATACAGTGTGTTTAAAAAAAAGGGTAAAATATTTTAAGAAAATTTAGGGTAAACATCCCGTTTAGGGGACTCACCTCCGATGGCCTTGACCTTGACATATGTTGTCAAAGTCACCCTCCTGAGTGACCTTCAGAAGGTTTTAGTCGGGGGTCGTTTTTTATTAAAAAGTTATTAACAAAAAAAAGTTTGGCGACCTCATCGATTTCAATGACCTTGATATATGTTGTCAAGGTCATGACCCCGAGTGATCTTTAGAAGGTTTTAGCCTTCGCTCGCTATTCGTTAAAAAGTTATTAACAAAAAAAGTTTGGAAAATATAACATAATAGGTGCATATATAGGTTAGTTGACGCGCTTTAAACACTTAAATACTTTTAAAGCACGTCACTAACCTACATAGGTACGATTTACTGCTTTAAATGTTGTGTTTTGGTAAAGCAGCGACTTTTTTGCAAAATAAAGTATTCTCTGCTTTAATAAAAAGACTTCAATTTATCAACAATTTACTGCTTTAAATGTTGTGTTTTGATAAAGCAGCGACTTTCTCGCGAAATAAAGTATTCTCTGCTTTAAAGAAAAACGTAATATAATATAATATTAGTAATATAATATTAGTCGTTTATGCCTCTCAGTACATAAAATAATTGCTATATTTTCAAAACTTTTTTTGTTTATAACTTTTTAATCAAAAACGACCCCCGACTAAAACCTTCTGAAAGTCACTCAGGGGGTGACCTTGACAACATATGTCAAGGTCAAGGCCATCGGAGGTGGGTCCCCTAAACGGGATGTTTACTAAGCCAGGTCAACGAAAGCGGTCTTTTCAACAAGTTCGGTTGCACCACGATTTTCAATAATTATGGCTTTTTACACCAAGAAATGGCAGATATTTATTTTATGTATGGTCGTGCTAACGGTAATGCCCTAAAGCGCGTCTGTTTAAAAATAAAAATATCAAATACAAAAAAATATATTTAAAAACAGCTTATTTGCGGCTCCATGTTTATTAAGACTTTTTAACTTGTTTTTGGGCATACTAAATTCCCTTAAAATATCTTACCCTTTCTCCAAACACCTTGTATATGTATATTATAGTCACCAATCGAACAAATATGTCTCTTTGAGGTATCTTATACCTCGAAAAAACCTAAGTAACAAGCGGTAGATCTTTATATCTCGAAAAATCTCGAAAAAATCTAAGCAGTAGTATCTTTATTTCCGAAAAATTATAACCCAAGTGATACACGTCACAAAATTATGTTACCTTATATATCAAAAAGAAGAGTCGCGCTGCAAGTGATCTATTACAATTACAAAAAAAAAATGATATTTCTTTAAATTAGAGCGCCAATTACAGAGAGAACATGTATATTGCCTTAAAAAATAATTGTTGCATTACTTTGAAAAATCTTTACATTGTGTCAATTAGAAAAGAATGTATGATAACAATTTTATAAGATTAAAAAATTTTATTTAAATTTAACAAGGAAATACAAGATATTTAAATACAAAGTTTACATGTGTATTTTTTAATGGCCACAAAGAATTACAGAGGTAACAGTACAAAATAAAAATATTTTATTAAAATACATAAATTTTTCTTGTAAAAAAACTTGGCGCTGCTAGACCTCGAAATTTTAAATAAATAAGGACAACAATAAATAAAAATAATTCAGAGAAGAATGCGATGGGAGTAATATTAAATGATTATCAGCGTAGATGTGGGAGTGAGTGATATATGGGTGTGCGTGACGACGCGGACGGCGGATAATGCGGCTTATAATTAAGTATAGAATAAGTTTATTTATTTATTTAAAATTTCGAGGTCTAGCAGCGCCAAGTTTTTTTACAAGAAAAATTTATGTATTTTAATAAAATATTTTTATTTTGTACTGTTACCTCTGTAATTCTTTGTGGCCATTGAAAAATACACATGTAAACTTTGTATTTAAATATCTTGTATTCCCTTGTTAAATTTAAATAAAATTTTTTAATTTTATAAAATTGTTATCATACATTCTTTTCTAATTGACACAATGTAAGGATTTTTCAAAGTAATGCAACAATTATTTTTTGAGGCAATATACATGTTCTCTCTGTAATTGGCGCTCTAATTTAAAGAAATATCATTCCTTTTTTGTAATTGTAATAGATCACTTGAAGCGCGACTCTTCTTTTTGATATATAAGGTAACATAATTTTGTGACGTGTATCACTTGGATTATAATTTTTCGGAAATAAAGATACTACTGCTTAGATTTTTTCGAGATTTTTCGAGATATAAAGATCTACCACTTGTTACTTAGGTTTTTTCGAGGTATAATACTACCATTTTCTTTTTTTTAGGTAACAACATATACACTACTATACGTGTACTTGGCGCCTTTTTTTACCTTTTTTAAAAAAAGGTAATTTTGTGCGGATATCACGCCTTTTTGTAGTATATTACGCATTGTATAAACAGTATGTACAGGATAAAGCTATTTGGAGGTATAATACTTTGTTTTTTTTTCGAGGTAACAACATAACAGGGTAACAACATAATACATATACACTACTATGCGTGTACGTGGCGCCTTTTTTTACCTTTTTTTTAAAAAGGTAATTTTGTACGGATATCACGCCTTTTTGTAGTGTTACGCATCTTAATCTTATAAACAATATATCTTATAATCTTATAAACAATATATAATACAAGGTATGAAGCTAAAAGTATTACAGACTATTATTTTTAAAGAAAACAACAATTTAATATTTTGCTTAGTTTTTTTAAAATAATAATCTGTAATCCTTTTAGTTGTACACCTTGTATATATTTTTTAATTTCAACATAAAACATAATCGCAATAAAGCATGATTAATGTTAATAAGTCGTTAACTGTAAAATTCTTTATTTATTTTTATTTGCGTGTCTTACTGAATGTTGTTCGCAACTGTATATGCACCGATATCTTCAGGTATCGATATTTTTGATAATTATTTTTACGTCAAACATAATTTTAATTCATCCAATTTTTATTATGTCTAGACATAAGTTTCGTCCAATTTTTATTATGTCTAGACATAATTTTAATTCAACGTTTTTTATTATGTTATGATATAATTTTAATTCTGCCGCTAGGGAAATTTTAAGTCGATTCTTATGAATCAAGCTTGAATTCAATGTTTAGGTTTCCCAGATTGCCGATGACGAGGTCCACATAACGCGCTTTATAGTTTTCGGTGTCCAGGTGTGTTAATACCTTGAATTCAAAATCTACGTGTCCTACATTGGGTGCGTTCAGCCGATACTTCGCTAGCCTAGCAATCGTGAGCAGTCGCTCGTTTTCGCTCGTTTCCTCTCTTTTGACCTGATGGATTAAAAGGAAAGGAAACGAGCAAAAACAAGCGACTGCTCACGATTGCTAGGCTAGCGGAGTATCGGCTGAACGCACCTATTCAGATTTAAAGTTATTAATACACCTAGACACCAAAAACTATAAAGCGCACTATGTGGACCTCGTCATCGGCAACCTGGAACACGTAGACATCGAATTCAAGGTATTATTACACCTGGACACCGAAAACTACGAAGCGCACTATGTGGACCTCGTCATCGGCAACCTGGGACACCTAGACATCGAATTCAACGTACGATTACACCTGGACACCGGAAACTATGAAGCGCACTATCTGGATCCCGTCATTGGCAACCTGGGATACGTGGACATCGAATTCAAAGTATTAATACACGTAGACACCGAAAACGACGGAGCGCACTATGTGGACCTTGTCATCGGCAACCTGGATCACCTAGACATCGAATTCAACGTACAATTACACCTGGACACCAAAAACTATGAAGCGCACTATCTGGATCTCGTCATCGGCAACCTGGGACACGTGAACATCGAATTCGAGGTATTATTACACCTAAACACCGAAGACTACGGAGCGCGATATCTGGACCTCGTCATCGGCAACCTGGGACACCTAGACATCGAATTCAAGATATTAATACTCGTAGACACCGAAAACTACGGAGCGCACTATGTGGACCTCGTCATCGGCAACCTGAGATACCTAAACATCAAATTCAAGGTATTAATACACGTAGACACCAAAAACTACGGAACTCACTATCTAGACATCGTCATCGGCAACCTGGGACATCTAGACATCGCATTCAACGTATTATTACACCTGGACATCAAAAACTACTAAGCGCACTATGTGGACCTCGTCATCGGCAACCTGGGACACCTAGACATCGAATTCAACGTACGATTACACCTGGACACCGAAAACTATGAAGCGCACTATCTGGATCCCGTCATCGGCAACCTGGGATACGTGGACATCAAATTCAAGGTATTAATGCACGTAGACACCGAAAACTACGGAGCGCACTATGTGGACCTTGTCATCGGCAACATGGGACACCTAGACATCGAATTCAACGTACGATTACACCTGGACACCGAAAACTATGAAGCGCACTATCGGGATCCCGTCATCAACAACCTGGGACACGTGGACATCGAATTCAAGGCATTAATACACGTGGACACCGAAAACTACGGAGCGCACTGTGTGGACCTCGTCATCGGCAACCTGGGACACGTAGACATCGAATTCAACGTATTATTACACTTGGACACCGAAAACTATGAAGCGTACTATCTGGACCTCGTCATCGGCAACCTGGGACACCTAAACATCAAATTCAAGCTTGATTCATAAAAATTGACTTAAAAATTCCTTAGCGGCACTTTCTGCCAAGCGTAGAGAACCTTCTTTTCCGGCAGCGGTAGTAATAATAATGTAAGGATACGAAATCTCTCCAGATAAACATGAAGCAATTGACTCAATATATATATTATATGTATACCTAATTTACCTAAATAGAAATCTTCCTCCTGACCGATAAGTCTATCGACCTAATTTCGAAATACGCGCGCGATATCGAAACAGGCGATACCTGCGCCGCCAGCGTCGAAAAAGTGAAAGTGACGTTTCTGATTATGACGTCATCATATAAAACGTCGGCGTTAAGCGGAGGAAGTATCTTAATAAAAAATTTTCACATTTAGACTTTGCGTCGCAATATCTCCGCTCGTAGGGCACGTAGCGGAATATTTGAGAGAAACCCCCCCCCCTAATTGGACCCCAAGCTATCGATCAAGCCTACTTAGAACTTGATTTGTTCCTTCGTTATCGAGATCTCAACATCTCGAATACTCGCAACCCGTCGCGTCGCGTAAAAGAGTCACGGTCGGTCTCGCTCCGCGTGTACTTGGCGCGAGACACTACCGTGTCTCTTGATCTAGGAAAAAATCGATTCTTTATTGCAATTTATTCTTATCTTTACCTATATCTCAAACCTTCCACAATTTTTAAAATATCAAGCGCATTGATAGATATAGGAGAGACCGGGGTAAACTCGACACCGGGGCAAACTTGACACTAGCCTTTTTGCCAATTTAAATCTATCGTAGAAACTTGCCTTTTCTACTGTAAATCCGTCTTTATGTGCCAGTATTGTCAATGGAATTTGGTCACATTCTGAGTTGCGGTGTAATTTTTAGCGCGACATAAGCGTTTTTGATGGCAAAAAGTAATTTTTCTGATCTCTCAAAAATTTCTACTCTTTCATCGAGTTTTATTCTTGCGAACCTATATGTAAGTGATTTTGATGGCAAATTTGATGCTCTATACGAATCCGGTAATAGTTTTTTCGTATTTTCAAAATTTTTATGTTTCTGGAGTAACAAAAGTGAAAAACGACGTTCGGGGCAAAGTCGATACCACGCCATTTCATCGGCTCCCAATAACAAACGATGCTTGTTATGCAGTCATATGGCTCATGACAAATGTGTGCGCACGTCCGATCGCGAATTTACTTGCGTAAATTGTTTTTCAGACATGAGTTTAGTTGAAAATAATTAAAAGTTCAACAATTTATGTTCTCATTATTTCCAATGAATGTTTTTTAAATACACGATAAACAATGTATTTTTAGTTTTAGACAATAAAAAATAAGTTCCAGATCAAATTGTATCAATGAGGCAAAGTGTCGAGTTTGCCCGGCATTTTTCAATTTGAAAATTTGTCATCGCGTCACTTTTCCTTTTCTAGGGGCAAAACTAAGCGACGTACAGCAAAACTTCTTTAAGCAATTTTGTACCTGAAGAAACACTCTTTAAATGTGTACAGTTGAATTTTCTTGAAAATTTTAATTAATTGTTGAAAATTGTCTTTCAAAAATCGTGTCGAGTTTGCCCCGGTCTCCCCTATCCACTTAGGCAATATATAATGTTCTCCTTTATTATACAGTTTAATTTACAAATTCTTTCTTAACATTTCTCTATTTTTTATTCATATTTAGAAAAACTTGTAAGAATCATAAAAATATAAAGCATTGTTAAAATGCTTGCATTTTTTTTCACATTTTAGAATAATTTCTTTTTTACAGAAAATTTCTTTTACCTTTACTTATTGTCTTAAATGTATACATATAAATAACCTTTTAATTTTACTCCTTTCTAATGACTTATGATATTTTCCTTGCACTTTATTTTTGAACAACCATTATTCTAGCTCATCATCTTTTAAATGACAGGTTAAAGAATATACTATCTATCCATTATTTAATATATGTAAGTGTATTAGATATTGCGTGGTAACACACATCATTTTTCTTAATTAATTTTTTCAGAAATTTTACATGAGAAATATTGTCAAATATTGCGTAGAAATACTCTTTTTATTAAGATAAAAAGCACTTGGCATTTTTTAATATATTTTTAACGTCTTTTTCTAGACTTATCTATACATCTACAGAACAAACTATTATTTTCTGTTCATCTACAGAATGTTTCCGAAGGTATTTGTACTCACGTTATTTTCGCTTACAAAAAATGTGCACAAAATATGTTACATGAAAAATCGTATGGATAAGTATGGATAGCGTGTGTACAGAGGAATTTGTAATTAATTCTTTAAAATAATGTTTTGGAAAATAACTGGTTGAATTTGTAATAAAGTAACTCTTAATTAAAATATAAGAAAATTTCAAATTTTTAAGAAAATATTAGATTACAGTAAGCGCGGTATTCTGAAAAATAAAGACTTTTTTACCAGTATTTTAAAGTGCTCCTGAAAATTAGTTTTATTAAAAACTAATATTAACTTTTATTTAAGATGAAAATGTTAAAATTTTTTCTATTTTTTATACTTTCGGTAATATTTGTTCTGAATAAACTAATTTTTATTTAAAAAGGTGTTTTACCTCCCCTAAACATTGGACATAGATTTCTTATTTTAATGTATTAAATTTATAATTAGGGTAACTCCGGTATATACGCCGCACCTAAGGAAAACTTAATTTATTGAGTACTATTTCATATGTTTAAGGCAAATGAATTATACCAATAAAATCTTTATACTGTTTACTACTATAAAAAAATTAGAAATAAGAAATATTTATTCTTTGTATTTAACAAAAAAAACTTTTAGAGACCCTTGCATTTTTACTATATATCCTATAGGAGTGGGATAAATGATATCCATAGGTAGAATATACGCCTTATAAAAAATTACAAGTAATGTTTATAAATGAGGCAATAAAATGTTATAAAATAAATTATAAAATGTGTGTAAAAAGTTTATTAAAATGTAAGAATAATAAACAAATTATAAAATTAAAAAATTTTAAAAAGAAAGTAGACGAACGATAGATGCATTAAAGGGGAGACCGGGGCGAAGTCATCACTATTTTTTTGGTGCCAATTTTTAACAACAAAACAAATAATTTTAGTAAAATGTTGTACGTATCACATTGTAAAGAGTGAACCCTTGGCTACAAAATTTATACGGATATTTTTGGTCTACGTCGCTTAGTTCAACTGGTATAGAGTGAAAACGACAAAGGTGCAAAAATTTAAACGTCAGCTCTATTCTGTCATCTCTTAGCACCACGCAGTACATATTATCCAAGTCCTCGCCGGAATCCGACCACTGCTGCTTCTTTGATTTTCGCCGGAAGCCTCCATGATATGGCTTGATACAACTTCGTCCCAGACACAAGTTTCAAGTTTGGTCGCTTATAAAATATTAGAAATCAATGAAAATAAAAAAACTTCATTGGATTCGTGTTCAGCATGCATTACTCTTTAGAATCACTTACTTTGAGATTCGGAGACACAATAATATTTAAGATATTACAAATTTTCGACGCGCAACAAATTTTACTTTTGACCTCCGAAAACACGTTTGGCTCGATAAGAATCATAACATGGCACATAATTTCACTAAACTCCGTTGGTCACGTGGGCACCATAAACCGCGTTTACAGTATTAATAGCAAGTTCACACAACATACAGATTTCGAGATAATTGCAATGACGACTCCGCCCCGGTGACGACTTCGCCCCGGTCTCAAACGCCCCTATCATAAAATAACTATTAAACCTTTTACAATCTTTACAGTAATCATTTTACGTAGATCGTAATATATGATCGCGCTACTTACTACATTGAAAAATCGATTCAACTCACGACGGTTTTGTTAATATTAACAGTAAAGAACTTAAATTATAACACGATACTAATATGGCATAAAGGCACTTAACAGAATAATTGCGAGCAAATACCTTCATTCCTTCTATTTTTTCTGACTTCTGATGAGGCGTAAATACCGGAGTTACCCTAACATTTATAATAAACATATTAAAAGCTCATCAAAATCAAAGGAGGACACTTCCATTTTGCATCCTTATAGGGCTATTTAATTTAACTTCTATTCAAGCAAGTTCCGAGTTAAGTGCAAAATAAAATATCATATGGTATATATATATATATATATATATACATATATATATATATATCATATGATATTTATATTTGATCAAATTAAATTAAATTTTTTCTTCTTTTTTTTTCAGCAGAAATATTTTATAATATTAATGACTTCCGAATTAAAAATAACAAAAATCACACAGTTTTTATTTTAACAACAGTACAAAAATGCAAGAATACATATGTATAACGTAAAAAAATAAATACAAGATTTTATTTTGCACTTAACTCGAAACTTGCTTGAATAGAAGTTAAATTAAATAGCCCTATAAGGATGCAAAATGGAAGTGTCCTCCTTTGATTTTGATGAGCTTTTAATATGTTTATTATAAATAAATAAATATATATATATATATATATATATATATAATATAAAAAAAAAATATATATATATATATATATATATATATATATATATATAAAAATATAAAAAAATAATATATATATATATATATATATATATATATATATATATATATATATATATATATATATATATATGTAGGTCCAGAGGTATGTTCCGGGACTGTTTACGTTTTTTGAAATGTACAGTCCTGGAATATAACGCATATATATGTAATCAGATTCAAAAAACTGTCCCAAAAAATGCCGTAGGACATCAATTTTTTCCAGGACAGTCCTGGAAACTGCCAAATGTCCCGGAATATACCGATATCAAAAATAAAAGTCCCGGAACATACTTCCAGACCTACATATATATATATATATATATACAATATATACATATATATATACACACTGGGCAACAAAATTATCGCAACAAAAATTTTCGTCAAAAATTTGCCCAATTCAAATAAGCACAACTCCGCGAAAAAATGTCATATCTGAAAGTTTTTTTTTTTCATTTTAAAGGGTGAAGTCTGTACTTTAAGAAACCATTGTTCGATTTTGAATTTAGCCTCCCCCCCTCCCGCCGTTTTTCCAAAAGTAAGGACGTGTTTTTTCTCCGAAAAATTGCATATTTTGACACATTCTACAAAGTAGAATGAATTTTTTTCGTAACTATCATAGCAACCATCGTAAAATATAGACTTTTCCCTGCAAATTAAAAAAAAAATAAGTTTGTACGATTTTTTTATAGTACTAACGTTAATACTGTTATTTTTAATGTTATTTTGTTGTTATTTGGAAATTTGTATTCAACATATTATTAAAAAAAATAAACAAATATTTACTTTTTAAAATTTTTAAATAAATAAATCAAAATAAAAAATATTAATTTTTCCTTCAATTTTCTCAAACAATCCGCGTTTTGCTTTTTATTTTCGAATATATTTTCCGAAAAATATCAATTATTTACATTAAATTTACAAAATTGATGATAAAACCACAAAAAATGTCATATTAAATCGAAAAGTTAACATTTTAAAAACTTCATAACTCGGAAACCACTTCTATTCCAAAATTGAAATTTTCAGGGTTGTTTAAGGATATAATAAAGTATATTCCTTGAAAATTTCAAAAGATTTTGAGTTGAAAGAAAAAAGTTCTGGCTATCTGAAAATGGCGATTTTTTGAAAATTGATCGGCTTTAGATGGCCATAACTTAACGAAATAAAAGCAATCAAGCAAAAAGTGGGTAGATTTTTTCAGAGTATACCTGAACAAAAAATATTAGCTGCTGATCAACCCTCTACTTCGAAAACTGTAGATATGACAGCATTTCAAAAATAAGCAAAATTTCTCTAAAACAGTGGTTTAGTTAGCAGCTCGCCGTGAAGCCCGACTTGAGTGTAAACCAATAACAAATTTTTTCCTTAAAAGTAAAGGGTTTACAGAAAAAAATGCAGCCTCAAACAAGTCTCTAAGTTATATAGAAGCTGAAATATAAATTTTTGAAAATGACTGAAAAATCGACTTTTTTCAAAATTCAAAAAATTCTCCAGCGGCCGGATTTGATCGAATCGGGCTCAAATTTTCAAAATCATCTCCTTTTCTAGTGTACTTTCAAGGAAAAAAACGGCATCAAAATCGGTGACCCACCCCCGCAACCTTTGGTCGAAAAGTAATGGATCTACCCATATATATATATATATACGGTTATATAAAAATATGTGTCAAAATTTATTGATAAATTTAATATTCCATTTACCCTAAACAATTGAAAAGGCATAGTAGGGGAGCTAGCTCCATTTTTTCGTGATTATTTCGGTACTTATGAAACTTTTTGTGATGATTCAGAATGTTATTTAATGATCAAAGCTCCGGGGACTGACAAAAAAGTGGGGCGCTTTGGGTGGTATAGCCACTCACTTGTGCAAAAAAATTTTTTTTTTCAAGTCATTTCGGTATGTCAGTCATTTTGCACCATAATTCTTTGATATATTCTATGACTATTTGCAAATTGACTGACAAAAAAGTGGGTCGCTTGTGGGTGTAGGGCCGCCCAAAAAAGTCATTTCGGTATGTCAGTCATTTTGCAACATAATTCTTTGATATATTCTATGACTATTAGCATAATTGACTGACAAAAAAATGAGTCTCAAAACCCTCATAAAATATTGTAAATTCCACAGTTTGCGACTTATGAATTTTTTCCTTTTTTGAATTCACCATTGATGATCATCAGGACTCATTTTAATTCTTATTGTCTTTCCATTATACTCAAATAAATAATTAAAAGTACAGCCAAATTTTGTCACATCTTTTTCACTCCCGGAGCGGTCCGGGTCATGTAACAAATCAAAAGGGGGAAGGAGAGAAGGATGATAGATAGGCCTCTCCGACGATTCTCTCGCACCTCCGACACTCCACTAACCGAATTTGATTGCTGGGCGCCAGACGCGTAAATTCGCGTCCGCGAAATTGCGAGAAACTAAAGAGAGACGCAAGACGAAATAAGTTTGGTGTGCGAGGAATCGGCTAGCTCGACCTAATAGCAGGGCGGGGTTGATGAAAGGCAGCGCGATATCCGGCGGGGTGACACATAAATCATTAACTCAGTCAGTTAACAAATGAAAAGTAACATTTATTGTAGAATAACTTTCGGAGAAAATAATACGGGTCAATCCGGCTTCCATTAAAGCAAGAATTACGTTAATTTAGTAAACGCGCAGAAGGCGCCGTTAAGATAATACTATAAGTACATTGTAAACTGAAGCCAATATCTTTTTTTATGGTCATTTATTATATAATCAAAACAGAAACATTAATGAAAAATAGCTGCATTGAATCATCATCATAAAAAATAAATAAAAAAACTAGGAATCTTTTTCTTCTTCTTCTTTATCACAATCATTTAGGTGATCATTGAGGTGATCATGATCATTTAGGTATTTCTTTAGTAAAAACACGTATTTTATTGTCATCGTCACGACCACAAAAAACACATTTAGATGCCATAGTTTATAAAGGTTATAAATATAAACATAAACATAACGTAACAACGTAACGTAAACATTTTTGGGCGGCCCTACCACTCACAAGCGACCCACTTTTTTGTCAGTCAATTTGCAAATAGTCATAGAATATATCAAAGAATTATGGTGCAAAATGACTGACATACCAAAATGACTTGAAAAAAATGACATTTTTGGGCGGCCCTACACCCACAAGCGACCCACTTTTTTGTCAGTCAATTTGCAAATAGTCATAGAATATATCAAAGAATTATGGTGCAAAATGACTGACATACCGAAATGACTTGAAAAAAAATTTTTTTGCACAAGTGAGTGGCTATACCACCCAAAGCGCCCCACTTTTTTGTCAGTCCCCGGAGCTTTGATCATTAAATAACATTCTGAATCACCACAAAAAGTTTCATAAGTACCGAAATAATCACGAAAAAATGGAGCTAGCTCCCCTACTAGCAAACACTTATACATTAAATGCTTTCCTAGCTGAAGATAACCGCGTCCAAGTCAAATAATAGATAACAATAGCTATCTTCAGGTGGGAAGGCATTTATGACGTCGTTTGAACAACCTTTCGGACAACCTTTTCCGCGACTATACTACAAATACCCTGCTATATGAAGTTGCACCCTTTTTAGTATCTCAGGGCATATTGTTCTAGCATTCTATTTGTTAGACGTAATATTGGTGATTAATGTGGTTCATGCAGTACTTGCAAGTCAAATAGGCAACTATTCTTATTAGTGATAAATAAAGGTGCCTTTTCATGCTGACGCTCAACGCTCATTTTTAGCGGAAAAAAGGTCGCATGACCACACGTGACGCCGGCGTCAATTGAAATTCATGAAAAGGAAAACAGCGTCAAAATTTCGGCGTCTTCGCGCTGCTTTGGCTTTGACGTTTAAAGCTGAGAAAATCCAGCTTTCTTTGCTTGACGCTAGCGTCAGATCGAAATCACGTGATCTCGCGATACGCTGAAACTGGCTGAAACGAGCGTCCCATGAATTCGCACCTTAAGTGTAATTTTTGTCAGTAAAAATTAGCATATAATTAGATTTATTATTTATGACATCTTTAATGCTATACAACCTCTACGTAATAAAAATATTGAGACGAAAGTCACATCTTTTACTAGAGTTGTGAGCCCTGTGAATATATGTACAACAGCAGCGCGGCAACGTTGCAGTCAGCTGAGTCAGCAGTTTTCGTCGTCGCGATCTACATAACCTGTATACGTACAAGCGATACAAGTGTGAAATATGAGCTGGAGCAAGCAGCCTCGACGTAATAAGGGACGTTTCAAGACGAAACAAAAAATTGTGTGTGTGTGACAGAATCTATTCCTCCGTGCGCTATATACTCATCAGCTGACACGTGCGACGTTGCCAAGCTGCCGCTAGTGCCGCTCGAGTCCAGCCATCAGTTCCGTGTTGTCGATTTACTCATCAAAAATTACGTTTTATTATTATATGGTACGGTCAATAAACTCGAGCTTCGTATAGTATCTTGCAAAATGTTTATTGCATCGTTTCATCAGTTTTTGGTTCGTTTATCTACTTCTGAAGTATTGCAATTTTTGCAGCATAAGCGCTTTAGCCTCGTTTTTCGGATAAGGGGTCCCCCCACCGCGTTAAATTGGCAAAGTTTACGGACATATATCTCTGGAACCAATCGGTGAAAAAATCCGAAATTTTACAGACACACTCGAGGAACGTTAACCTTTCATGTCATATCACATTTTCCGGGCTAAGTACATATGATCTAAATGCATGAACCACCTTAAGAATTCAAAATTATGTTTCTAAAGATTAAATTTAAAACTTTATGAGCTTTATATTTATCTTATATGTTTAATATTTCATGCGTATTAAAAGCTTACAATACTCTAAATTGTCAGATAGAATTCTGTATCATGTAGATACACAAAAAAATGATACATAAATATACACCAGTACCTTATTCTGTAACTCTAACGACATTATCGTTAAGAGCTACAGAATCGATGCACAGAAATTATAACAAATAGATAGCTAGACTTAGCAACTAGGTATAATAAATAATGAAAGCTATTAATTGTATGACATTTAGCATATAAATAAAATACGGAGTTGTTATCAAATATCTACTCATTAAAAATATTGTTGTGAAACCTTTTTATTGGATATTCCATTTGTACGTCAGTCGACCTTTGCGGATAGATTGACCTTGAACCTAAGGTTAAAATGTCTGGCTCGTGACACCACCGTCCGTTCTTATCAGTACGTAAGTGTACTCGTATAGCATGTGATTGTATATGTGTATTCAGACAAACATCGAAATGTATTAAGGGATGCTTAATATAAAATTATTTCTCCGACTAAATAGATACTAAATCGATTACTAATGATTCATTAGAATTTTACTCAGAGTTACCATTATAACTTTTCAGAAAATGGAATTTTTAAGATAAAATTCTTGTTGTTTGAAAAGTTATAACGGTAACTCTAATTGTAACGGTAATTAGTTATATATATACATATAACTAAGGTAATTATTTAGTAATACGGACCACCCTCCGATGACCTTGACCTTGACATATGTTGTCAAGGTCATCCTCCTGAGTGACCTTCAGAAGTTTTTAGCCGGCAGTCGTTATTTGTTAAAAAGTTATTAACAAAAAAAGTTTTGAAAATATAGCAGCTATTTTGAGTATTGAGAGGCATAAACAACCAATATTACGTTTTTTTTTTTAAGTAGAGAATATCTTGTTTCGCCTGAAAATTGCTGCTTTATCAAAACACAACATCTAAAGCAGTAAATTGTTGATAAATTAAAGTTTTTTTGTTAAAGCAGAGAATACTTTATTTCGCGAAAAATCGCTGCTTTACCAAAAAAAAATTGCAGGATGAAATAATAGTATACATATATTATATAGGGCGAAATTTGTTTAAAAAAAAAAAAAAACACTTTTAACGAAAGAATTGATGCTTTCTTTCGTATTATGCGTTATGCGTAGAATGTATTCGCTGTAAAATTAATACACATAGGCTGGATTCGGGGAGCGCGCTATTAGCGCTATTTGCTTGTTCTATCTTTGTTTTACACTTGATGAGTGATAAAGACAAAAAGATGCAATAGCGCTAATAGCGCGCTCCTCCAATGCAACCAATAATAAACACTAATTAATTACGAGCACTGTCTAATTTATTATGTATATATATATAAACAAGCTTGTAATGCGCGCCACGAACCCATGTGACAACTCGTCTCGCGTGGAAAGTATATGCGTGAACTATTTCGACATATATATTAGTCATTTATGCCTTCCAATACTCACATATATTCAATATACAATTTATCAATAATTTACTGCTTTAAATGTTGCGTTTTGGTAAAGCAGCGACTTTCTCGCAAAATAAAGTATTCTCTGCTTTAACAAAAAAAAACGTAATATTAGTCGTTTATGCCTCTCAATACTCAAAATAACTGCTATATTTTCGAAATTTTTTTTGTTAATAATTTTTTAACAAATAACGACCGCCGGCTAAAAACTTCTGAAGATCACTCAGGAGGGTGACTTTGACAACATATGTCAAGGTCAAGGTCATCGGAGGGTGGTCCGTACTACTAAATAATTACCATAACTAATTATAATATAAATGCATCCAGTACTACATTGAATTAACTACTTTGAGTTAATTCACGAGGAAACGTCTCCGTTTACAAAAGTAATCTATGATTAAGCAATTCATTTGAAAACTAAACATATTTTACAAATTATTACATATATGATACAAATATTAACAATAAATATTTAGGATATTAAACACACAATAAAATTAAAATATCTTAATTTTTCAATTCTATAAGAAAATTTTTTTTTATCTTTTTCTTTGTAATGTTTCACTTGTCATGTGTTTTGACTTTTGAGGCTGTTTTACTTTTCTACGATGTAATGCATGATTGTATTATATAGGCAAATTATGATTGTGGAGTGGAGGGTAGATACGTGATGACCGCTTGACCGAGTAAAGCCTAAAGTTTGACCTAGTCATGGGATCTTATAATACCGCTTTCATTTGCTTGTGAAACAAAGACGCCGAGAAATGTCATAATATTCGTACTCATACACATTTTTACGGAATAATTGTTTTAATTACAAAGAATTATTATTATTGTACTCTCTTTTGTATACAGGATACATATAGTGTGTATCACATAAGTGTTTTTTCCGAAATTATTAAAAATAAAAAGAAAATTCTTTTTATAGTTTTTATGGTTCTTTAGAGCCTTTTAAATGACAAACAAAAGTAACGCCGCTAGTCTCTCCGAAAAGATACGAAAGAAACGATACTCCAATTGGGATTCTTTAACTAATTTTTAATCAATTTTTCTATAAAAAATTTGATTGTATGCACTGTTTTTTTTAGACTTTTTTAATTTTTAATATTAAATTGAGAATCTTAAGAATCCCCTGATATTAAATCTTGAGAAATAAGCCTTTAATATAAACATTTTTAATTCTATTAATTTCTGTTACTGAATATTTTTTTATCTTTTTTAATTTTTATAAAGTTTTTAATGTATTTTTTGTGCATTAAGGTATTCCTTTCACGGATGAGGAGCGTATTTTGTAGGCGCTTAAGCAGGGCGTCAGCAAACTCTTGTATATTGCATTAAACTTATATAAAATCATGTTATAATTGATTATTATGTTTAATTATAAGAAAAAAATGAAAATATTATGTGTATTTAGAAATTTTTTATTTTTCGGTAAATTTTACTGTTAGAACAATATGGCAACGCTGCGCTTTTCAGGGCTCCGATTGTAAATGTGAAGTTGATAACAAAAGTGTCAATGTAAGTGTCAATTTCATTAATCAAAGAATATTGTGACATTTTCTTTTTATCAAAGAGAGATTTTATAATAATAATGAGTGATAAGAAACATAAAGTAAGGAGTAATGTGGGCAAAAATAAGGGACAAATTGTGAAAATAAAAGTTGATAATAACCCGTACGTGATGAACTGAAGTATGACATGAGTGCACAGCTTGCAGCGTTGCCAAATACGTCCTTGAAAGTTGCCATTAAAAATATTCATCTATAAACCACATTTCAAGTCAACTTTTAACATAAATATTTTGTTTAAATATTCGGTGACTCTGTATTTTTATCGGCACTATCGAAAGTATAGAGTTTAGCGAATATGTAGCGCAGTTAATATTTAATATGTTAACATATTTGATAAACAAATTATTACATTGAAATGTGGAAAATAGACTTTTTCGATAACGTCACATATAAAATATCAAATTTTCAAAGTCATAATTTTTCTTTATAAGTTCGGTAATGTGGTTTAATTTTTTTTTAGCGTAAATATATGCATTTTAACTTTCTCGTACCAAAAAATCAGTTAATTCTTAAGACTTTGGTGTCATGAAAGGAATACCTTAAGTCAATAAAAATAAAAAAACGAAGAAGTATTTTAAATAAATTAAAAACAAATAATAAACCTTGCTTTTTTATTATACTAGACATCACAGACGCGCGCTTCGCGCGCGCTATTTATTAGCTTTAATATTACACACAACTGTCAAAATATGCTATGACAGCCGCTCACGAAGTTAGCGCAGCAACAAAATCAATCAGCATCGCGGAAAAGAGCCAACAAAGCAATTCGAGACTTTCGAGAAGACTTCGAGAGATGCGAGTATCGATTTAACATGCCTTTTTTTAAAAAGGAAAATTGAAACATTTTTCTAAGTTAGAACTTCATTATGATTAAATAAGGTTTTTTTTACCAATCTATAATTCTGAATTTAAATATGCTATTTATTAACTCGAGAACTGTCAAAAATTCGAATATTTTATCTAAAAAATTAAGTTCTAAGCGAATCAAAAATTCAATCTATAAATGATGTTTTGCGTCTTACAAAACAACTATTCTATAATTTAAAAATATTTTTAACGTTAGTCTTCTACAGTTTATTGACACTTACACCGATGATGAACTCTCTCGTAACTTTATATTAGAAAACACAGGCACATGACGTTTCGCCGCACAAAAGTCGAATCGGAACCGACTTGAAACGATATACGACAATGTGTACGGAATGATGAACGCGTTCAGACTGACAACGCCACGCAGGTCGAAGCGTCGCGACGCCTCTGTTGTGGGCGTCATGGCTCATATTGAATTCGAATCGTTGCAACAGCGCGCGCGTATTTCTATGGACGCTCTGATTGGTTGGTCGATAGCCGCTGTAATTCAAATCTGTTTAAATCAAATAAAGTTGGCTTACTTCAGATAAAATACACCATTACGTTATATTTTTTCTTTTTGGATTGAGAGAAAATGTAGTTTCCAGATATTGAAAAAAAAGAGAAAAAAAAATGTTACGAGAAAATACGAGAAAATATATATAAGGAAAAGATAAACATGTAAGTTAGATATATTTTTTACAATTGTTTGAGAGACAAAATAATTAAATGTTTAAATCTAAAAAAAGGAACAAGGGAGGGAGGGGGAAGGAGAGGGAGAGAAAGAAAGAGAGAGAGAGAGAGAGAGAGAGAGAGAGAGAGAGAGAGAGAGAGAGAGAGAGAGAAAGCATTTATTTATTAACGCGCCCTGGGATTGTATCCCCTCAGGCGCACAAATTGATACATCAAAAAATACCCTTCATAATAATAATTAATACTCTGCGCTCTGTTTGCATAGGAACATGGGTAAGCACGAGTGTGTGTGTGTGTGTGTGTGTGTGTGGGTGTGGGTGTGGGTGTGGGTGTGGGTGTGGGTGTGGGTGTGGGTGTGGGTGTGGGTGTGGGTGTGGGTGTGGGTGTGGGTGTAGGTGTGGGTGTGGGTGTGGGTGTGGGTGTGGGTGTGTGGGTGTGGGTGTGTGGGTGTGGGTGTGTGGGTGTGGGTGTGGGTGTGTGTGTGTGTGTGTGTGTGTGTGTGTGTGTGTGTGTGTGTGTGTGTGTGTGTGTGTGTGTGTGTGTGTGTGTGTGTGTGTGTGTGTGTGTGTGTTATACAATAGCACAGCAAAAAATTCAGCATATTATAAAGCAGAGACAGTCGCAATATAATTCATAAAGCGCAGAGATTACCAAAATCAATATACAAAGCATAACAGAGAGTACAAGATCACGCAGTAAAATCAAGCAAAGGAGGTTTCAGTATAGCTCAATTAGGATCTACAAAGAAAATACTAAGAATCCCAAAGCTAACATGCCGGCATTACAAGAAAGATAGCAAACTGCCACAAAAACGCACGTACGCGTGCGCCCGACAACAAACCAAAGCAATCATGTGGTAATTCATTTATGTTATGGTGACTTGAAGTAAATCAGGGTGCCCCAGAATTCAGCTGTGTGAAGTTGGCCCCCCCACTACTGAAAATTCAATAATAACTATAACCATTTGTTTGGTGGTCGTTTGGTGGTGTTTGGTAGTCCATTCCCGACGTTTGGTAGTCAAAGCTGTAACTAATAATGCGAAAAAAAACATATGCGCGTGAAGTTAGCCCCCCTCTTGTAAAACTCGGCTTTCCAGACTGCGTATTATACATCATTTTACCTGTACGCATTCGTTTGGTGGTCGCGTGCTGACGTTTGGTAGTCTATTCCCGATGATTGGTACTCAAAGCTGTAACTAATAATGCGAAAAAAAGACATATGCGCGTGAAGTTAGCCCCCCCTCTTGTAAAACTCGGCTTTCCAGACTGCGTACATCATTTTACCTGTACGCATTCGTTTGGTGGTCGCGTGCTGACGTTTGGTAGTCCATTCCCGATGATTGGTAGTCAAAGCTGTAACTAATAATGCGAAAAAAAAGACATATGCGCGTGAAGTTAACCCCTTCTCTCTTGTAAAACTCGGCTTTCCAGACTGCGTACATCATTTTAACTGTAAGCATTGACGAGGGGGGGCTCCATGGCCGCGGCCCACCGACATCCGTCTCAATGCTGCCGCCAGTGCCTCCCGTGGATTTTGGCGGCCAGGGCGGTTGACGGGAGGAGGAGGAGGAGAACCCGCGATGTGCACAATTTCAGCCTCGCCGAACACCAGTTCGTCCGCCAATCTTTCGTCCTCTGGCGTTGGGCGATACGCGAGACCCTGCGCGAGGGAATCGGCGTAAGACTGCGCCCGCCCGCGTCCGACAGCCGGGAGGACGAGAGCGTTCCTCAGCGCTCGCCCGCGTGAAATCCCGGGTGGCGTGCCCACTTGAGCTGTTGGGAGCAGGGGCGCGGGTGGCTGACGCGGGGGAGCAGCGGACCTCTCCTCTCGAATGTCACTTATTTGTGCCCGCCCGCGTCCGACAGCCGGGAGGCCGAGAGCGTTCCTCAGCGCTCGCCCGCGTGAAATCCCGGGTGGCGTGCCCACCTGAGTTGTTGGGAGCCGGGGCGCG
>NW_027509427.1:0-31210 GCF_048541705.1 Temnothorax americanus | reverse complement strand
TTCCGTTTCAATTCCGTTCCGTTATTTAGTGAGTGGGTTCCCCATGGCACGGAGCTGTTACGAAACGGAAAAGAAACGGAAAAATTTCTAACCTATTCTGTCGAAAGTTCGCAAATAAGTGCAGTGGATCGATCGCTTTGCAACATTTTTATTTTTGCAAATAAAGAGCAATATGTCGTTATCGGTTGGTATTACATGTAAAAATAAAATATGTATGTTAAAATCCTATGTTAATATGTTAATGCTAATTAACCGAATGTGATATACTTTATTAATTTCCAGAAATTCAAATGTGGATATTGCCGCAGGATTGTTTGGTTCGATGAAGACGGAAAACTTTCACATCCTTGCTTAGCAAATCATACGAATTTAATAATGGATAAAGATCGAAATCTCTTTATAAATGGTACGTATATTTGTGTACAAGAGAGGCAATATATATTCAATATAACTAATGGTTAGAATATGTAAATGATATATAAATTTGTTGTAAAACTAAATCTGTTATTATTTAGATTCTTTAGAAACACACGTCAAGAGTGAGAATAACAGCAATAACGCCGGAGAGACTGGAGACAGTGACGTAGGATTGTCATTGATGATGGGAATAAGATCATCATCTACGTTGAGGTTGTCACTTGTTGATGTGGAAGGAATTAATGCTGTTGCTCTTTGAACAGGACGCTTTGAACATATCCACATTTGAATTTCTGGAAATTAATGAAATATATCACATTCGGTTAATTAGCATTAACATATTAACATAGGATTTTAACATATATATTTTATTTTCACATGTAATACCTACCGATGACGACATATTGCTCTTTATTTGCAAAAATAAAAATGTTGCAAAGCCATCGATCCACTGCACTTATTTGCGAACTTTCGACAGAATAGGTTAGAAATTTTTCCGTTTCTTTTCCGTTCCGTAACAGCTCCGTGCCATGGGGAACCCACTCACTAAATAACGGAACGGAATTGAAACGGAACTACTCTGATTGGTTAACCCCCCACCATATCTCTTTTCCGTTACTGTTCCGTTCCGCTATTTCTTCTCCATCGGGATGCACCCTAAGTGCATTGTCTCCATTTCCGAGAATTCCATCGGCAAGGACGGCAAGACGTACGTTGTACCCGAGGAACGGCATAAAGCTCGCGTCCACCAGACAGTGATGTCGACGTAAAGTTTTGCATAGTGAGCGGCGATCGCGAAAAGTTCTTTAAAGCGGAGGAGCGCACGGTCAATGATTTTTGCTTCTTCCTGATTCGGATTCGAACCAGCAATGTCGACGTGCTAAATCGCGAACGCAAAGACCGATATGTGCTCAAAGTGCGTGCCACCTCGAGCAAACGCAACGGTAGAAACAGAGTGATTGCGCTCGAGGCGGACGCCGCGGTGGTGGTGACGATTCTCGACACGAAATCGAGTACGAGACCACCGTGACAGAGGACACGCCTTTGCATCGCAGCATACTCAGAGTAATCGCCGAGGACGCCGATCTCGGCAGAAACGGCGAGATTTACTATAGCTTTGCGGAGGAGACCGATCAATTATTTGGCGATGACAAAACCGTGTGCTGTGCCGACATGCAAAATGGGCAATAGAGGCGACAAATCGAATCGATCTGTGTTTCACGTGCCAAAAGATGTCGAGCGATTAAGACAATGGGTAGCAGCTATTCCCGGGATCGTCAAACTGAAGCCAACGCACGTTATATATGTGACAAGCATTTCGAAGACCAGCATATTATTCGTGAATGGATCAAACAAGATGGGAGCGGTCGCATCATTGCACAGGTTCGTTAATGATATAAATTTTATGACTGTTACGGAATGCGCTTATGAATTTCTCACACAAACATTCGACACTAGTACACGTGAGCTGAGAGGTGATGTACACGTGATCTTAATATTCTGGCAGCGCTCTGTGACATTCTTAGACCCGGCTTATTCGTCGTAAATACTGCAGAATACTGTTCGCGAACCGATTGGTTGCTAAATTCCCAATGCTCCGAAAAGCTATCGATCTCGCGCGTAACAGTCAGTCTAACAATGGAGCGCTCCGATGCTAGTCGTACGTTCAGCTCAATTGTAAAATTACTGAGTAAACATAAATTCGGAAACAATAACTAATATGTGAAAGCGCAAATAATATTACATTTTCTTTCATATTACAGGCCCCATATAAGTATCCGCAGCTTAGTAAGCTTGCTGTACCAACAAAATTGTTACACGATGCCACAAACATTGAAGTCGTTGACCCGTTGGCCGAATCGCGGCGTCTTCACATTTAGTGGGCTCTGTTATCAACTCTGTACATTGTGATAAGGCTACGCCTGTTAAGTCTTCCGTTCCGATAGAAGTCAGTAACCATCATACAGAAAAGGATTCAGCTGATGTATCAAGTAAAAGTCTGAATACTCCAAGGCAAGTCAACATCTCGAGCACATCTATTATAGACACCCCTCACGTACAAGATATGTGTTACATGGCTAAAGCAAATATAATGAGTATATATAGTCATTTAATTATATATTTTATATTTCGTTTTTGTATACAGTTGTCTCATGTATTCAACTGCCTATTTCGGAAGATGGACAACCGCTTACAGCAATGGAAGAAGCTGATACAATAATGAAGACTCCAACGTCCGATCCGCACACTGAAATTGACAAACCAATAAAGCATTTTTTATATAAAAGTACTTTTTTACTGCTTTAAAATAATAAAATAAATATATTTTTCTTTATGCAGTTTCCACAGTATTTGAAAAACAGGAAATCAATTTTATTAGAGAATCAATCGCCGTTACTTACCCTCACTTGCAAACAAGACTATCATTTTGCAAATGTCATATTTTACATTTAAAATACATTAATATATCATTATATTATAAATTATTAATATATTAATATATTATAACATTATAGATTATTAATACATAAATTATTTTTTATTTTACATTTCCTAAATTGGAAGTTTGTATTATAAAAATGCAATATTAATGAGTAGTCAAGAGATACGGTAGTGTCTCACACCAAGTGGCATTACCTTCCCGCAGTGCCTCTCGTGGCGGCAAAGCGAATTACAAGTTGCTTCAATAAGCGACCTACCCCCTCCAGTGGAGTTTCCAGACCTGTATGTAAGACCGTGGTTTAGAGTACAAAAGAGCGCGAATAAATAACCTAACCTTGAACTACTTTGACTGTCATTGCTTCAAAACATTTTTTTATACAAGGTTATAAATACAATATATATTAGCTAGTATAATTATGGACTACGAATCCAAAAACGTTCATTATACTGAAACGGAGCGGATGATCCTTGCTCAACTAATATTGCAAGAAAAAGCGATCGAAAATAAAAAAAACAGGAGCAGCGGATTTAAAAGATAAGGCTGAAGCTTGGGAGATGATGACTACGAAATACTGCAGCCAAGGCTTTCCACCTCGTGCCAGCAAGCAATTAAAGAAATGCTGGGATAACATAAAACAAAAGTATGTAATAAATTTTCTTAATATAATTACATGAATAGTTTAAATATTGTGCTACTGAATTTTTGTAGATGCTACCTGCTTTGTTTAATATAGTTTACATTCATATCAGAAATGATAATTATATTGATTTATAAAACGTTATTTAAAAAAAAAAGAAGTTAAATACTTTGATAAAAGTTCAACGTCTTATGACGGGTGGAGGCGTTTCACCTGCAGTGCCTGTTGATCCAGTTTTTGGTGGATTTTATGGATACTGTCACTCCAAATTTAGATATTGAAGTGCCATGTCCATTTGGCAGTACAGCTCAATTTGAAAAAGAGTGTATGATATATTTTTGTATTTATTTCTTGTTTTTATTTATTTATTTATCTCCTAAAAAAATAATGTTTTAAATTTATATGGTGTTTGTCAATCTAAATTGTTTGTACTTATCTTTTTTCAGACCATATAAAAAGTAACTCAAAAAGGCAATTAATAAGTGACAACGAGGATGAAGATTCGATATCAATAGCAAGTAATAAGGAAAATGTTTCTCCACAAGTAGCTCAACATAGAGAAAATTCGACTGGCCAATACTCAAAGTGCAGTAGCAGTAGTAGTAGTACTACTTCCAAGTGCAATGTAAATAAAATTGCTACGAGTGGAACCATGAAGAAGAACCAAATCTCAGCAGCCAAGATTCAAAAAAATTTTCAAAATATAAACGATGAAAAGAATTGAGATTGATAAAGCTTCGCGAAGCAATCGAACAGCAGCGGGAACTTCATTCGATGAAAATGAAAGTTGCTGAAACGGAAGTCAAAATCGCATTGCTCAAGCTTTCAATGACTGAAGAGAAAGTACAAATGCAGTCCGAATCCTCAGTCCTCATGGCACTATAATTTAAGATATTTGTTGATAATACCCGCTGTGAAAGCTTATTATAAGAGATCGTATATTCGATTTTATTATATAATATATGTACATTCTCACATGCATATGAAAAAGACGTCCAGAAGATATCCCGGATATATATTTAGGCGATAGGATATCTTCGAGATATCCTAAATTCTGAACGTCTTTTTGATATGCTTGCTGTGTGGGTTGATTTTATACGTATATCGTATAAGTCATAAATTTATATTAAAGAATATGTTTGGTGCTATATATATATATATATATATATTCTTTTTCTATCTCTTTTATAATGTGTTCAAAGATATGTTGATATAGAATTAAATAGTTTTATTAATATGTGCCAACAGAGTAATAAGATAAACTGCTAGCTTAGCCATTTTATCTGCATTCATTATTATAAACTTTTGTTTTATATTATCCCAGCATTTTTTTAGTTGTTTGCTGGTGCGAAGTGGTAAACCTCGTATGCGATATTTCACAGCAACCCTTTCCCAAGCTTCAGCCTTATCTTTTAGATTCACTCCTATTATTTTATTTTCAATAGCTTTTCGTTAATATATAACAGTAATTTTGTACGCAGTTGTATTACATTTTCCAATAATAAAGAGTATTTTTATGTAATATAATTGTGTGTCATTAAAGTGTTAAATAATGTTATTTAATTAGTGTTAAATGTCTCAATAATTTTGCTACTGCTAGTGTAAGAAAGTATGCTTAAGCCGTTAGTCGGAAGAGATGAGATTTCGATAGATGGGCATCATTTCTTCTCTTAAAACTTTTTGCTTAACAATCAAGAAAACATAATTTTTTTTTACATTAAGGATCCCTTACTTATTGTTAATAAAGATATATTATTTAATACAAATCAGAAAAAGAATGTATGTTTTGTTTGAAATATTTACAAATGTTTACACACACACACACACACACACACACACACATACACACTCGATTTTTTTACTTAAACAATTATCTTCTAATGCAATATTATTTATTATTTTTAGTTTGTAAAGACTGTTAAGTACATAGTATTGTTTTTGTAGAATTTACACAATATGAATACTGCTTAATTGCGTGTACTTTATTTTTATTATATTTAAAATCTTTTTGTTTTATAAATTTTTTTATTATACAGATTATACAGTTTTATTACTCTTACAGCGTATGTTACATGCTGTGTTGCACTGTATTGTGACTGCTGTGTTTGCTGGTGATTGTGGACTGCATCATGGTGGAAGTAATGTTACTAGATTGTTAACTGCTTTAATACTGCAATTATTGTATATGCTTTATTACATTTGCCCTTTAGCCTCTGCTTGGGCATAATAAATCCTCTGCGATGGCCTTAAAGCGGAGAGCACACACTTCTGCATAACGCATAATGCGTAAGCAAATTGATTGGTCCATACACATGTGCATAAGGAAATAGATCAATCAATTTTCTTATGCTTACGCATTATGCAGAAGTGTGTGCTCCCCGCATATAATATATATATAATATATATTAATATATATATATATTTGCAAATAGTCTCTCTCTCTCTCTCTCTCTCTCTCTCTCTCTCTCTCTCTCTCTCTCTCTCTCTCTCTCTCTCTCTCTCTCTCTCTCTCTCTCTCTCTCTCTATCTCTCTCTCTCTCTCTCTCTCTCTCTCTCTCTTTCTCTCTCTCTCTCTCTCTCTCTCTCTCTCTCTCTCTCTCTCTCTCTCTCTCTCTCTCTCTCTCTCTCTCTCTCTCTCTCTCTCTCTCTCTCTCTCTCTCTCTCTAATGCTATAAATTGAAAAATATTACTCTTTTATCTACTGAAGTTCAATTCCGTGAGATTCACTCAATTATTTCCTAAAAAATTAGAAAAATTTTGTTACCGATTTCCAAAAAAATACCGGTTCCCAAAAAAATCGGTAACAAAAAACTATACAGTTTATAGCACTCCCCGGGAAATTCTACCCCTATTTTATATACAAATCTTTAAAATTTGATCAATTATTTCCCGAAAAATTCGTCAAACTTCTGATACCGGTTTCTAAAAAAATCGGTAACGAAAAATTATATACTTTATAGCACTCAGCTCCCCGGGAAATTCAACCCCTACTTTATGTACAATTCTTTGAGATTTGGTCATTCGAAACCGGTTTCCAAAAAGATCGGTAACAAAAAATAGTAACACTTTATAGCACTTTCCGGGAAATTCTACGGTAATTATGCAGTATAGGGGAGGCACCTCCGATGACCTTGACCTTGACATATGTTGTCATGGTCACCCTCCTGAGCGACCTTCAGAAGGTTTTAGCCGTCGCTCGTTTTTTATTAAAAAGTTATTAACAAAAAAAAGTTTGGCAACCTCACCGATTTTAATGACCTTGATATATGTTGTCAAGGTCATGACCCCGAGTGACCTTCAGAAGGTTTTAGCCATCGCTCGCTATTCGTTAAAAAGTTATTAACAAAAAAAGTTTGGAAAATATAGTATATATAAGTGCATATATAGGTTAGTTGACGAGCTTTAAACACTTAAATACTTTTAAAGCGCGTCAACTAACCTATGTAGGTTAGTGATCAACGATTTACTGCTTTAAATGTTGTGTTTTGGAAAAGCAGCGACTTTTTCGAAAAATAAAGTATTCTCTGCTTTAACAAAAAGACTTCAATTTATCAACAATTTACTAGTTTAAATGTTGTGTTTTGGTAAAGCATATAAAGTTATAGAAGTTGTGATTTTCTTTAAAGCAGGGCACACACACATGTGTGTATATCCTGCTTTATAGAAGTTGTGATTTTCTTTAAAGCAGGGCACACACACGTATATATTAGTTATTTATGCCTTCCAATACTCAAAATTATAGCTGCTATATTTTCCAAACTTTTTTTGTTAATAACTTTTTAACGAATAGCGAGCGACGGCTAAAACCTTCTGAAGGTCACTCAGAAGGGTGACCTTGACAACATATGTCAAGGTCAAGGTCATCGGAGGTGCCTCCCCTATACTGCATAATTACCAAAACCGGTTTGCAATAAGATCGGTAACAAAAAACTATACACCCTACAACACTCCCCGGGAAATTCTACCCCTATTTCATATACGCTCGGTAAAAATTTGGTCCATTTTGAGATCATAGCTAACAAAAAAAATGCAAACCCTGTTGCTTTATAATAATAGATAGATATAGATATATATAGAGAAGTAAAAGCCATAGTGATGTAAGTCAAATTTTTAAAAATATTGACTTGTGTGCATAGGATCTATATATACAATACAATATATATAATTGCATCTATATGTACACGAGTCAATATTTTAAAATATTTGACTTACACGACTATGGTTTTCACCCCTCCATATACAAGTAAAAATTACATTATTTCTTTGTCTGTATAAATTATTATAGCATTTACATTTTCAAAATAACACACACATATATTCTACGAAAAATGCCTTAGTATAAAAGCTCCTCTATATGTAAGTCCAATGCCATCTTCTCGATTGAAAACACCCTCAAATACTTCATTCTGTTCTTGTTCATTATGTTCTTGTTCAATTTCCTCGAATTCATGGTACATACATATATTATGCAAAACAGCAGTAGAATAACAAATAATTGCAACCGATGTACTTAGTTTTGTTCTTAAACATAATATAAACATGGAAAGCGGCGCTTCCAAACTCCGAATAGTTGTTCGATGATAACTCTGATCTTCCTATGTGCATTGTTATACCTAATTTCTGCATTGTTATCAGGCCTCAATACAGGAGTCAGTAAATATTTTCGACATGCGTATCCACTATCTCCAAGTAAAATTCCGTCGAAATATCTCAATTCGAAACGACATCGAACACCACTTCGATCAAAGATTATAGCTTCGTGAGCTGAACCAGGATGTCTCACAACAATATCAAAAATTTCTCTTTGAGGCCCACATACAACCTATAATTACATACAATAAATATTTTAACTTACTTTATCCTGGTTTTTTTTCTACTAAATATAGCAATGAAATAACATACTTGCACATTCAACGAAAACCATCCTTTTCGATTCCAAAATATTTCTCCATTATTTCCTCCAGGATTGGCTATACGTATATGAGTGCCATCGATACATCCTATTATACGTGGAAAATTCGCTACCTCATAAAATCTATTAGTATTTTGCCTTTGCCGCTGTTGTGTTGAAAAGTTTATGTACCGTTTTAAATAAGATGCTAAAATTGTTGATACTCGTGCAACAATACGTGATACCGATGCTTGACTGACTCCTCTAATATCTTCGTTAACAATCTGAATAAAAAGTACATCAAAAATATAAGAAAGATTTCACAAGTAAGGCAAAATTTATAAACATACTTGAAAGCTACTTGTTGCATAAAATCGCAAAGTTATTAAAAGTTGCATTATTGGAGAAATCGGCAGTCCGCGGTTATCGTTTCGCTGTAGCTGTTCGTTTACTAGTGGTAACAGAATATCAATTACAGCTTCTTTACTGAATCTATAGCGTTTTCGGAAAGGCTCATCTTCGTAAAACTCAATAGGATTTTCCCAGTCACGAATATATTATATCTTTTTGGCAAACGCCACCGAATATCATTTTCCACATTTTCATCTTTAAATCCATCATCTGAATCTGAATCGTTTAAAAATTCGTTATCCATTTTAATTGCAATATATATAGGGCCGGTTTCACCATCTCCGATTTCGATTAAACTCACTCTTCTTTCTAAGACAGTTAGAAAAAGATGAAGAGTGAGTTTAATCGAAGGTTACAGTTAATCGACGTTGGTGAAACTGGCCCATACTGTAGCACTCAGTAATGACAGTACTCTCCGTAAAATGCAGACACTTTTGTGGGTTATATTATCGAATCTTTTGCCAATAAGGTTGCAGTCGCCGCCTCAAGGAAGCTCATGACCTGCCTTGAGATAAGGGAGCCAATTAAGACTTCTTGTTCGGTCAAGGAAGGTTTATGAAATGTAGAATAAGGAACAAGGAATCCTCATTCCTCAAGGAAGGACTATAAATACGGGCATAGACTCCTCTTGTTCGGTCAAGGAAGGTTTATGAAATGTAGAATAAGGAACAAGGAATCCTCATTCCTCAAGGAAGGACTTATGAATACGGGCATTTTTTTAAGATTAATGGGTTTATCTTATTAGAACTCTCTCAACACACATATGGCGTGTATCTATAGCTGATTATGGGCCAATTCCTTTTAGTTACACAAGTCGACACAAACATCATTCTATTTTTCTTGACATTCAATGAATAACAAAGACAGAACGACACTTGTGTCGACTTGTGTCACTAAAAGGAATTGGCCTAATGTTATCAAGGTAGTTAAGCCCCTTGCACAATGCCAGGCAACATTGCAGGCAATAGGAACGGGAAATAACAAAAAATCGAATTACAACCTAAAAAATTCGAATGCTATGATTGGTTGGCAACAGGCAATAGGCACAGAAATTCCAATATGTGACGGAAACTCTGTGTCTATTGCCTGTGTCACTGTTTATTCTGCATTTATACATGATTTCTGACTTCTATTCCCTGTTCCTATTGCCTGTTGCCTGGCATTGTGCAAGGGGCTAGTCTGTGACAAATACAATCCAAAATTTTATACTCTATCGACATAAAAACGAAAACATCTGAATATTTGCGATTACAGGCTGAAAACTTAGATAGTTCTGCCCCTCACATACAAAACAAAAGACTATTCTTTCATTTTTCTCCTCCAGTCGCTTTTACGTCAAATAATCGCGAAAATCGAGGTCTATTTATTACCTATTGTATTTCTAAATTTAAACGGTCAATAATTTTGGTTTTTTTTTTACTAGTATTCCTAAAGTACCCTTCTATATCCATTTTTCATCACTTTCTCAAGATTATTAATTATTAAAATTCAAAATACGAGATTGTCGTATGCTTTGTGCATGCAATACATATGGAAAAAAAATGCAATTTTTGATAGCCGATTATCTTACGTTCGGGACGGTCAATTACTTTTAATTTGTACAAACGTGTGTAGATATCACATTTATTAATATATAGTAAAATTTTCAAATTTTTCTTATGAGTTGCAATTAACGGACTTATTACTTTATTTAGGGATAATTTAAAAACATCCAGTCTAATTTAAATCTATACCTGCTAATAAAAAGACGAACATCTTTCGTAAAAGATCAAAGAAGCAATAATGCATCGTTTTATTAACATATAACAATAATGTAAAACCATACTGTGAGGTAAAATGTAATTTTACGTGCCATCACACGTACATCTTGGCTTGACTCCAAAATTGGCTTTTCTCAAGTGGCACAATTCGGTTTCACGTGCAGTTATTTTCTAAAAGAGTCATGCACTAATTATCATGAACGATAATTACTGACTACTAATTAACTATACTAATACTAATAAAAAATTACTAACTACTGATATATACATATAATTATGTGTATGAGAAAAAAGATATTCTTCCTATGTAAATATCGCACTGATAACAAAAAATGATGAAAATACTCCTAATATCTTATCTTACAATTCTTATTGACTTATATTTATGATATTAAAAGTTAGGAACAACAAAAAATAAATGAAATTCGCGCGGACACTACAAATAAAAATATCATAAAATACTCTTGTCGATGACTTTCAAGAGCGGCTGCTAGGAGCGCCTTGTACTTCTTTTCTAAAGACCCCATCAAGTTGTACAGTTCGTTCTGCTTCTCCGAACATAAAAGCAAACATAACTTGCTCTTCTGTTCTTGGAATTGCAATTGCAAAATCTTAATCTCGAGATTTTTATTCTGCAATACCGCACAGTTTAAAAGTCCCGTCTCATATAACTCAAACTTGAAAAAATATCGATAATAATAATGATAATAAAAAGTAATAATAATAAATATTTTAAGAAAAAATTAGGAGCAACGAGATACTCGAGTTGAAGGGATTATTTCCGATAAAAGTTTCTTAGAAAAAGAGAAGAAGTTTCTTCATATATTTTTAGTACTCTGATAATGTGTTGCAACTTCTTTTCGTAAACGTGCTTTATGATGTCATTCAACTTCCTCAGCTTTGCGATGGTTTTCTTGAACATTCGAACTTTTAACACAAGGCTTTGAATCTGGGCTCGAGCTGTCAACTGTTTAATGCGACTTCGTAATCGAAATGCTTCATTGTCCACCTCGCTGTTCCCTTGACATTTCGTCGTTAGCTCTTGTCGCAATCGTTCGTTTTGAATTCGAAAACTTTCGAGTGTAGCAGTCAACATATCAATGCGATATTTGCAAAGCTCCAGATGGTTTCCCTCTATCATATTGTCATCATGACGACATGCAGCGTACACGCTCAAACTCGAGTTAGAATCACGAAGCTTTGATTTATTTCGCAGATGATTTCGTTGGTCTGACGTTCGACTTGAACAATTTTGATGGTTTCTGTCCCAATCAGACAGTTTGCTCAAAGATGAGCTAGTGCAAATCTGATAAAAATAAAAATTACAACATAATAAAATATCTATTTATCGATAAAAGTTTAATGTAGAAATAAAAACCGGTTAATTATTTAAATGTGTGTGTGTGTGTGTGTGTGTGTGTGTGTGTGTGTGTGTGTGTGCGCGCGCGCGCGCGCGCGCGTGTGTGTGTGTGGAACACTTTTTATGGTATTAAACATTTTGATAAAATATTATAATTTGTATCAAGCACTTCTTGAAACAATTTTCGAAACACTTTCACATGAAGTAATGCCCGTATCACACTAGCGATTAGTAATTGCGTCTACGTCATTTTTCGAAACGCTTTCACATGTAGTAAATAGTAAAACATTTTGTGTGCTGCCCTAGCAAAATGTCTCAAAATCTTTTATATTATTAATCAGAATTTCTATGAAAATTTCAAGACTTTTTCAGAATTTTTCAGATTTTTAAAATACAAATTGTAAGTTTTTCAGAAAAACTTGGACAAAATAATAATGAAATAGTTCATATTTTTCTCGCCAACACATTTTTGCAAAAATCTAAATAAATATAAGAAAATCTGCACAATTTATCAGAAATTTTTACCATACAAAACTAAAATATTCCGAAAATTCTCATTCAATTATTTCCGAAAGTATCTGAAAGATTTGACACATTTTTTTCAGATTTTTTCATAAATGTAAAATATGAAAATTTTTTTCACCAGGGTGGCCTGGAGAAGGAACGCAAAGAATGAAAATAATGGCTACGTACCGCATGACAAGATGATGGCAACGGCGTTAATAGGCTACTAGAAGGTTCAGTTCTGAATATTCCTTCGAGCGTGCCTGCTCTTAGCTGTCGAGAGAGTTCCAACAGATATTTGTTCCTCAAGTTACGTTGCGAGACAGTCGAGTTTAATTTATCGAGCCAGATCCTGCATAATTGCACCTCTTCCACAGATCTCAGATTCAGTATGTACGTTCTGACGTGTGTCAAACTTTGCTTAAAATGTTCATCCAATTTTAAAGCTTCTTGCTCGTCGCGTTCTTTTACTTTCGACATGGTATTACAAACTGACAACTCGTAGGTTACAAGAATGACATGGACCACCATCCACCATTGACAGACAAAGTATCAATGATCACGAACAACAGCTATCAATGAAACTGAATGCATTCAGTTTCATGCATAATGCGCATTATGCATCATTTATCCTTGTTTAACATTTAGTGAACAAAAAGAATAAATGATGCATTATATGCATCATGCGCTAAACAGAATACACCCCAAGTCGCTCTCTATTAGGCATAAGAAATATATGAAACTTGATGCGCTATGCCATAGTTAAATATCCTTTATTTCTAAAGAATTAACGTACATACAAGGAAACACACATGCTATGCAATCTGATTTATATTTTTCTCTCTTCTAATTACTTTATGCT
Source organism: Temnothorax americanus (assembly GCF_048541705.1). Lineage (NCBI taxonomy): Eukaryota > Metazoa > Arthropoda > Insecta > Hymenoptera > Formicidae > Temnothorax > Temnothorax americanus. The sequence continues at coordinate 17,925 of NW_027509427.1, read as the reverse complement.
ATATGTATTACATTTACTATAATTCTTTTATACAATATGCTAACAATTACGTTTATAGATCAGTGACTAACTCTATTGTTTATCACAAAAAATAGAGACATTATATACAAAATATGGAGTACATCGTATTAAAAGTAATATAGCTGGAGGTTTGCTTTCACTATTCACTATGACGAGATGTAAAAGATATTCATACGGCACAACATATTGTTATCAATATTCTCTAATATTGTTATCTAGATAAATATATAAATTACATATTGCATGTTTATTTACATAAAAAAGGCTATAAACGATATTTATAAGCAAAGATGTGTTATCTTTCACAATACATGTTACATGTATTTGTTTTCTTATTTCAAGTTTATTAATTTCACTATCTTGTTAGTCTATGCTAGAAAAAAGACACTTGCTTATTAAAAATTGATATTTGCATGCATCTAAAGTAAAACTAAGGGGTTAAATATCAGTTTGTCCCTTAATTATTAAATATTGTTTAATAATTTTTAACCGTAGTTACCCTTTCATAGCCAAGATATCACAGAGCATCTTGTATATATCGACAAAAGTTCTCTCGCAATATTAAAATAATTCATCTCTTTTTTAGAAAACTATATGTTCTTTTTATTTTTTTCAGTGATGTATATACAGGGTGTTCGGTAATTTTTTACGATGCCAAAGAATGAAGGTAGATTAGATCAAACTGAAAAGAAATGTTATGTACCATTTTGCGAAATTTTATTCATAATAGCTATTGGTTATTAAACTAAGCAAATGAGCGCATGAAAAGCGATAAACAGCTTAGTAACGGTGAGCGATGATCATCATCTATAGCGAGAGGTGGAGTCACACAGTGAGCGGCAAACGACTCACGACATTTTACGTGCTTGCCGAGTCCAGCCTACCGCTTTTTAAGCGCACATTAGCTTAGACAGTTTAATTAATAACTCAATAACTATTGCGAAATTCGCAAAATGGTACATAACACTTCTTTTCAGTTTGAGCCAATCTACTTTCATTCTTCGGCATTGTAAAAAATTACTAAACACCCTGTATAATATCAAATTGTCTACTACTTTGAATAGCGACTTACTATATACAAAAATAATTTCATCCAAGAAATACTCGATTTTCCAATTGTTAGTGATCGTGATTGCTTTTTAAAATCGTAGATTATACGTTCGAAATCCAATCGCCGATTTTTCAAGCAAAAGAGCTATTACACGCGACTATTTATTTTCAACTGATTCTCGGTAGTCTGTTTCAGCTCTATCAACTTTACTTTCATTGGCTGAACATTGGTGCCTATCCACTCTTCGATCATCGACGAGAAAAAAACCGCTTCCATCTGAACTCGCAGATAACCTTCCAAAGAAGACAATTCCAATAATAATCTGGAATGACATACCATGTACCCAAAATTTACGAGATGTAGTATACTTTCATATGTAGACGATCTTACTGTTAAAGTACTTACTCCGTAAAAGCAGGCACCAAATTCTCCAGTTGCATGGGATTTGTGTAACTGTTTGCCACCTGCCACGGATTCATCCACGTCATGATCCTGTCATTGGAACAATTTACTTTATGTATACAATCAACACTCGACTTAATCTGTCAGTTTCTATCTCCGAATTTCTAAAATTTAAGAGAAAAATCTTTCGTTTTTTTTATATATTTATAAAAATAATCATTATTCTGTCTTGTACTTATATCTTATATGTAAATAGTAGTTACCTTCTCTTTCTCTCTCTTTTTCATAGCCAAGATATTACATCTGTATATATAATATCTTGTATATATAACAAAAGTTCTCTCGTTTTTTGTACGCAGTATTAAAATAATTAATCTCTTCCTTAGGAAACTTATATGTTCTTTCTTCAATATTTAATTCAAAACAAATCAAGATACGATAAATTATCGAAAATTTTTTGCAAGGTCAGAATAAAATTTTCAGAGTAATATAAACCGTTTCTGTGCTTACTGTTCGCTGCTGACAATATTGTGAAATTTTATCCTGAAGTTGAGAAACCACTCCATGCCCACGGCTATTTGCCATCCAGGAAAGAACAAATTACTGGGAATTGGGACTGGTCTGAGCTGTGGAGTTATATGCAACGGGTGATCGATGTATCCCAAGCTCTTTGCAACCTGCGTGTGCGTTTGCTCCGAATAGCCGTAGAGCCAAACTTTCAAGCATAAAGCTAACGAGGGTATCGCCGTGGGCAACAATTCACACATCGTGGCATAATGATCATACCTAAAAAATCACAATTGACTAATGTAATCGAGGATCTCGAGATAGCTTGTGGAAATTTTTTTGAACTTTCTCACCTTGACCAGCCGGTGAATACTGTACCACGAAATTCGTGCACCTTACTCACGTGAACTCCCAGTTCCTCCAGCCATTTCTCATGATTACTTATGTGATGTCGAATTATAGGAATGTGTTGTGTGGAGCCGGTAGCTCCTTTGAACGCGGTTGCTGCCCAGATATTAGGAAAGACCGCGCTGTACTTATCCCACAATCCTAATAATTTGTTATAACAATCATAGTCTAGCAAAATATTTTGAAATTTGTTGATATATATAAAAATAAAAAAGAAATAGAGGAAAAAATACCATCGGGTAATGCAAAATTATCTCTGGGATTGTAATGCCACACCATGGGTTCTACATATTTGCCGATGTAATGTTCTATAAAAAGAAAAGAGAAAGATTGGTCGCGTGAAGAGGTCTGCGCAACCAAATGATGCAAACAGGCTCTATCGAGATACCGTTCAAAACCTGTAAGTCTATCAATCTCAGCATGTCATCCCAGATAATGATCTTTAAGTATGGATAAGTTTCCTGAATGTATTGAGCTATCGCCAGAATATGTTCCAGGTACAACGATGATTTGCCATATTTGCTGGCTGCTGCTCGCTTAGTGCAGACAGAACAAAGGCCCAAGTGCCACACTTCGTCAGAGCCTATATGCAGATACTGTATGTCAGGATGAAAGCTAACGATCTGACGTATCAACGACTTCACCATAGGAAGAGTTCTTGGATTTGACGGGCAGATAGAACTTGGAAAAGGTTCCACCTCGCGCAGCGATCTCCATTCGTCGTGTTTTAAGATAAACTGAAATTTAAATAACAATAAACTTATCGAACAACACAATGGTTGGAATTTAGGAATAATCGCCATCTCTCTTGAATTAGGACTTTAAAAATAAGAGGAATGTAAGATTGTACAGCAAGTACAAGCTTCATATAAAATAATTTTTGCTTACTTCCATATGACCGAAAGTTTGTACCAATGGGACAACCGCCAAGCCGCAATCGCCTGCTATCTGCAAGATGTGTCTAGCCTCCTGGACTGTGTATCCACTCGCCAAACTGCTTGGACCATTGCTTCCTATCGGAGAAAGTTCCCGGTTGTAGGGAAATGTATCTTCCCATTCCAGCAATAATCCGGTAGCTCCCCATGTTCGCAACAGCGGAAAGAGCTGTAAATTTTCTAGTAAGTCATAAGAATAAAAATAAGCACAGACAAAAGTCAAAGAAAATTATTATGACAATTGTTTGTCCATTCAATATACAGCCTCTTGACAACTGTTGATAACTCCAACCGAGATTGAAATTGTGCTGAGATTTACTTGAATTCAAAGACGAAAGAAATGTGATTTATCTCATATAAGTTTCACTACTGTCAGCTTTTGAATTGTAACTCTCTGCTTGTGTATCAAAGACGAAATATCAGTATTTCATTATTCTTTCATAAATACCTTTGTTTCAGGCAGAAATAAACTATCTATTTTTATGCCCTTTAATACATGTTACGAATCAACTATAATCCAGTGAGCTAAATGTTCCAGTAAGCAAACTGTCCGTAATATGACAACAAATTGACTTAGATATCTCAACAGAATCAGCATCATTTGCGTCCGCATTAAATTTGCGTTTTCCTAGCAGACTGCATATAATCTAACAGCGGATTGTCGGCAGAAATTGAATAGAATCTATTATTTCTTAAATATATATTTAGATGATTACGAAACAGTAGATTCTGCTCAATTTCTGCAGTAAATCTGCCATTCAGTTAACAGTATATTCAGTTAACAAATTCTGTTATATTTCTACTGGAATTTTACTGACAAAATTTGTATACTTTGGTATCTATTATAGAAACTTTTCGGAATAGATTCCGATCGAAATTATTTCGTTTTCCCTAGAAAACACACAAAACGGACACAATAAAAATCTAAAACAACTAAATAATTCTTATGTCAGAATACAAAATTTTCGACAAATAAGCTGACAAAATATATGTTCCATTGGTACAACAACGTAGCACTCTGGCCTAGTTTACATCAATCACTTGATAGGCGTATTAAATAGTAAATAACTAGTAAATTAGTTTGATTATTGGCTGATCAGTTCAAATATACTATTTGATATGCGTATCAAGAGATCGGTGTAAATTAGACCATTAAAGGCCTAGTTTCACAAGTGTCAGTTAACTTTTAATCTTTTAACTTACTCTTTGTCTCCTTCTAACATCCCCCTTAGAAAGACGAATTAAAAGAAAGGAGAAGAATGCTTCAAAGCATTTGGGCTACGGTCCACTTGACGCTATACAAAAGCATCGAAGCATTCCTCTTCTATTTTTTTTCAATGAAGAAAGAAGGAGAAGAAAAACGCTCCAAAGTATTTGTAGCATCAAGTGGACCGCCACCTTGTAGTATTATAAGTGGATCACAGCCTCAGGCGCGCGATTGTAGTATTCGAAGCGCAATCTGTGACGTGCGATAAAAATCAGGTTATCAGGACAGCACTTGGGTAAGAAAAGGACACTTCTGCGTTCGTCGTACAGATTTTAAACGGAAAAACGTGTGTGACGGTGAATCTCGGAATGCGTTGGCGCGAGAGACGAGGTAACTGGCCTCGAGCGTTTATGACCGGCATGTACCTTTTCGAAGTAGCAGGTCCGCGGTGGTGCGCCCTTCAAGTCAAGGTGGACCAGCCTAGAAAAGAAAGGTCGATTCGCCAGGTCGCGACACTTCGTTCGTCGAGAGATACGCGGTGATTTGCGTCGGTCGGTCCGGTTACCTTACCTGTGCGAGCCCAACGTCAAGGCGTCCATCTTTTCTCCCATTCTATTCATCAGTCAGACAACATTGGGCGCGTTCAGCAGACACAACTGTTGAGTTCGTCTTATCAACACTCTGCGTCGATTGGTTGGTTCTAAAAGTAAGAGCCAATCATGTTCGACCGCTACACTACGTTTACGCGAGCGTTACTTCTGTAGTAACTTACGATATATTACTCGTTTACGGAGTAAATTATCGTAAGTTACTACAAAATCCCGTTTACGCGAAGGAATTAGGGTGCCATTACATGGAGCGCGGAAACGCGGAAACGCGGAAGCGCGGAACAGAATAGTAACTAGATTCCGCGTTTCCGCGAGTTGAGTCCCGCACGTTTGAACGGAAAAGCGGAATCCGCTATTATCGTGTATGTATGTATGGCTGTGTTTCGATATTCACTGCCAGTACTTAACGCAGCCTATGTATGTACCCTGGCTTGCATATAAGATATACTTCATAATCATAATGGGTGCGTTCAGCCGATACTCTGCTAGCCTAGGCAATCGTGAGCAGTCGCTCGTTTTCGCTCGTTTTCCTCTCCTCTTTAATCCATTGGGTCAAAGGAGAGGAAACGAGCGAAAACGAGCGGACTGCTCACGATTGCTAGGCTAGCGGAGTATCGGCTGAACGCACCCNANANNCANNAACANGATGTTNNGATCTATAATATTATACTGCCACTTTTATTAAATAATAAAGTAATCGAAGATATGTGTAAAAGCTTTTTTTCAATGTGATTAAACACGCACAATTTGCGCGGAAAAGCGGAACAGTATAGTGACAAATAGACATTTGTATTCATTTCTTAAAATTGTGTTCACTTAATTCATTGCAATTTTTATTAATATGCTTATCTTTTCAGCTTATCTATTGAATACAAGCATTTTAATCAATAAATACCGTTAAAAATTAATATTTTATAATTCTCCGTTCCGCTTTTCCGCTCAAAATATGCTCCATGTAATATTAAGCATTCAAAACAGACGGAACGGATCGACGGAAATCTAGTAAATTTTGTCTTCCGCGCTTCCGCGTTTCCGCGTTTCCGCGCTCCATGTAATGGCACCCTCATTGTAAGTTACTACAGAAGTAACGCTCGCGTAAACGTAGTAATAATAGGGCCGGTATCACAGTCTCCAAATTAACATGATTCTCCCTAGATTCTCCGATTAAAAAAGGGGATGCCATCGACATATAGTATGGACTACGCCAGGTATAGAAAAATATGACCGATGACTCACCGGTAGAAGAAAAGAGATAGCGACTGGTAGAGGTCGCGTACAGACAAAGAAGAAACGAGGTAGAGGTTAGGACACTTTTTGAAAACTTTTATGTAGGAATCGCGTAGTCCATACTTATATGTCGATGGGGGATGCTAAAGCCGTTCAAATTACCGACAATTACAGTCAAAGGTCTCATTTCGAAACGGCTTTACATCGCAAAATCCTTTTACAGGAGTAAAGTAGAGGTACTAATAAAGGGTGGGATTGTCAAATAATTAGTAATAATTGAAAATAATTTTAAAATTCTGTCACCTCATAACCTTATTTTCTAATATAAACAGTTGTATACGTAATATGTACGAAATTAAACTTTCCCACCCTTCAGAAGACGTGCACAAACAATAACGTACCTTTGAAATTGAGATTGAAAACCTGGAATAAAAATGAGAGCTTTGAAACGATCGTGTATATTTTTCTGATTTTTCACAAAAATATTCACGCAGAGCAGCAATTATGTCACAGCAGTAGTTCACGGATCTTGCGAAAGATGGCGCGATGGCGCACGCAGCTGTGGGCAGTTTCGGGGTTGGCTACATTGTCTGGGGTCGTATTCTGTTCCGCTAAAATCCGCTTACCGACAATCTACAGCACCGCAGCTAAACGATATAAGTACAATTTTTTCGCTTTTTTAAGCGAAACCGTGATCTAACAAACGTTTTAATTAGTATATTTAGAACTAATAAACGATTCCGCATCAATTGACCCCGGTTTGAACCGAAAATTGTAAAGAATTCTATATTTACCGGCTAAATTAACACTACAAATTATTTTTGTGATTACGTAAAAACTATTAACTAACAAACGTTCTAATTAGTCTAACAATCAATAACAAACGACTAACAATCAATTCGTAAAAAAATGTCATAAGTCGAAGTTGTTCGGCTAACTTCTATGAGGTGAAGAAGATGAAGAGGGCAATAATCGCATTCTAATTGGTTTCGCCATTTTGTTACAAAAGATTGATTGAACCAATGCGCGTGAGTCTACTCAGTGGCCAGACTCGTATGTAGGACTCTAGAAATTCTGTGCTTATTGCTTGTTTCTAACCAATTATAGCATTTAAATTTTTTAGGTTGTAATAAACGATTTTTTGGTTATTTCCTGTTCCTATTGCCTATTGCCTGGCATTGGACGCGTTCAGCAGACCAAGCCGCTGAGTAGCAGTCGAACGTGATTGGCTCTTACTTTTAGAACCAACCAATTAACGCATAGTGTTGATAAGACGAACTTAAAAGTTGTGTCTGCTGAACGCGGCCATTGTGCAAGGGGCTTAAGCTTAAGCTGAAGCTCGTTCATTTCGCCGGTTAAGTTAGGTTAGGTTAGGTTTAGCGGTATCGGTTCATGAATTTTGTATCACATATTTTGTATTACAAATATAATCAAATTATAATAAACGTTTAAAGTAAAAATGGAAGAACAGAGAAAACGAGTCGAAGATCATATGACGAAAATGGTCGAAGAGATTGACAAGACATATTTACGGAAAATGCAGGTACTTCTGTTGAATTTCAGGTTATATGCTGACTGATTGTAGTATGTACGTATGTAAAATATACATTTAATTATGTTTTTTTTTATAATTACAGAAATAAAAGTATATATGTAAACATGTAATATTATTATTATATATTATATAATTTATTAATTATAGAGAATACACAAATATCTTTAGCGACTGTAATAATTAAGATTTTATTTACATGTGTATATTGGCATATAAAGGATGTGATAATAGGTTTGTTTTTTTTATTGCTGCAATAGACTGCATTAAAACTTCTCTTCATCAATTTTCAAACATGCATATATCTATTTAAATACAAAGAATGTACACTTGTTCAACTATAAAAAACAGACCTAATGAAAATCGTCGAATAGTATCATAAAAAAAATAAAAATATTTTTAATAGTTATTCCTAAAAATTTGTATAAGTTTCTATAAATTTTTAAAAATCTATCCTATTAATCAAATAAGTTGTATTTAATTATAATTTAATGAGTATATCAATAAATTTTGATCAAATAATGATTTATAAACATCCTTTACAAGAAGAAAAATGTCTAGAAGATTGCTTATTTAAAAACTTTGAAAATAAACTGGTCTCTTAATAATAACTTGTTATTCTTTTGAATAACAACCTTTGAATTTGATATAGAACAGATTTAATTATTCAATTTATATATATTTACTAATATTGTAAAAGATGTTTATTATAATTAACAATTTTATGTATACAGAATGTTCCCAGCAAACACAGAATACACCTTTGATAGCAAATTGTCGCCAAGATGGCATCAAATTCAATTTGATGCCATCTTGGCGACAATTTGCTATCAAAAGTGTATTCTGTGTTTGCTGGGTCAAGAACTCACTCTGTCGATGCAAACAGGAAGGTGATTCTGCATGAAAAAATAAATTAAAAATGTAGAATAAACTTTTTATACAAGGCTTTGTTTTTCAGAAAAACAATTTTGAATGGTAATTATTTAGTATAAAGGAACCAGCCCCAATGACCTTGACCTTGACATATGTTGGCAAGGATATGACCCTGAGTAACTTTTCCTTATAACTTAGCCGTCGCTCATTCTTCATTAAAAAGTTATTAACAAACTAAGTTTGAAAAATGTAGCAGTTATTTTGAGTATTAAAAGGTAAAAACAAATGTATGTAGAAATAGTATATGTATGAACGAAGGAAGGTTTTTTAAAGCAGTGAATCGTTTATATATTGAACAGTCTTTTTGTTAAAGTAGAGAATAGTTAGCATAGAAAAGGGTAAAAATGAAGATAAGGGGAGATACCTCCAATGATCTTGACCTTGACATATATTGTCAAGAACATGACCCTGAGTAACTTTTCCTTATAACTTAATCGTGGGTCATGCTTATTTAAAAGTTATGAACAAAAAAAGTTTAAAAAATATACAAGTTTGTATCAGTACTGACTGAAGGAAGTATGTTGCTGATATAAGTGCAGTAGACAGTACACATATCAGCAAATTACTTCCCTTAGTATCGACACAAACTGTTATATTTCTCAAACTTTTTTGTTCATAACTTTTAAATAAGCAATGAGCGACGATTAAGTTATAAGGAAAAGTTACTCAGGGTCATGTCCTTGACAGCATATGTCAAGGTCAAGATTATTGGGGCTAGTTCCCCTATACTAAATAATTACCCGTTTTATCATATATATTAAGGAACTTTACCCATTTTTTTGGGGCTATCCGGGCCTAGTCATCAATCATACATAATTTTAGATAATAATGGTAAATTGAAGAAAAAATATAGTTTTAGACCTTCAAATCTCTGCCAGAAGCAGAGATTCTGTGACCTCCTAATGATATTAAAATGTATATTAAAAAAATAAAGCAACTAGAGTACATCCACCGCTTCATGCTCCCTCCATCCAGGACATATTTTATTGGTATCTTTATATGGACATCACTGACTAACTAATTCCGAAATAAATACACGCTTGCAATCAACTAATGATTTTTTTATTTTTATTATGTACAGGAGTAGGTAGTAATTGTTCATCAAGTACAAAATAACTCGTCTTTATTGCGTGCGAGGAAGCGGTCATGCGACCGAGTTAAGGTGGCTCTAAGGTAAACTAAAAGACTAGCCATATAAATAAAACTTTGGGAGGTTGTTCTTTAACATATAATAAACCATCTCTTAAAATTTGAGACCCTGTTGCCATGTAAATTATTGCAAGCGAGCAATATAAAAAATCACTTTTTAACATAGCTCTTATGGGAGGTTATTGAATTTTTACCGGAAATGATATGATATCTTTTAAGAAAAACTAGAGATGTTAATAAAAAACTGAACACTGAAAGATGAAATCACAAGCTTTCCAGTGGTATATGAAAGGTTGTGTGTTGCCATGGATTTTTAAGAAATATTTGATCGAGAAAGTGATGATGCATGTGCGTGTCACGGAAGTAAAATGTCATAGGGGGGTTTTATCAGTTACATTCCTCGGATGAGGAAATAAGGTGCCTTGTACCCTAAGGTAATTAGCACAAGCAATGTAGACCTAGTCATTCATTCATTCACACTACCACCGTGATACACACGTTCATAATCTTTTTGATCCTTTTTACGAATCTTAAACCTTGCAGATTGTGAATCCTTTCCGATTCCCAATCGTGCAGATCATTAATCCATAAGAATCTTAATCGGAAAAAACTTCTCAACAAAGCATATATGGGACGAAGGCCGGGTCGGATTCGAACCACGGACCTTGGTGTTACTAATCATTCGCTAAAATGTCATAGACACGCTAAGAGGTTATATACGCCAGCGGGGAGACGGCGAGTCGGCTGCTAGATTTACACTATCTACACAGTACTTGCGCACTGACGCGAAAAAATCAAGACAACATATAATCAATCGATCTTTTATAGTTATTATAAATTTATAAACTACTTATAAAAATCAATGGAAACATTATCAATATTAATAATTTTTATTTAGATAAGATGTTTAGGAAAAATCATAATGTATTTTATCAAGTTTTATGTGAGTTGTATTATTGACTAACGATGTCACTTTAGAGCCACCTTAAGAGTTACAATATGTCTGCCGGAAAGGCTGCTTATTATATATGGCGGGACCGGAAAATGACTATCGTGCCCTCTCGCGGTTGTACTCTTATGACTATCGTGCCCTCTCGCGGTTGTACTCTTATGGCTATCGTGCCCTCTCGTGGTTGTACTCTTATGGCGGCTATTCAACTTATGAACATAACAATTTTATAGTTGAACATGACTTCCAGAATTCTAATTTTTGTTTTTATCCTCGCCTAAAGATTTCTTTTTGCATCCAAACCATCTCTTCATGATAACAGCGATAACAAACAATTAAATGTTAAATATTTTTTGGATGATTATAGCTGCGGTCTACTTGACGCTACAAATGCTTCGAAGCATTCCTCTTCTCTTTTCTTTCAATGAAGAAAGAAGGAGAAGAAGAATGCTCCAAAGCATTTGTAGCGTCAAGTGGACCGCAGCCTATATTTGTTGACGCATTTTCTTAGCTAAGTTCTTGGTTTTATATTTGGTTAAATTAAGCAGGCCTTAATTTTACTAATTCATTATATTGTCATAGTAAAAAAAATCGGAATCAGTGACACAATCAGTGATGTCCATACAACGTGATACCAATGCAAATAAGTTTGTTCTAGGAAAGATTCGAGCATTTCAAGCCTTCGAGCATAAAGCGGCGGATGTGCTAGTTTTTTTTTTTTTTTTTTTTTTTTAGCAAAATTTAAACAAAGGGCTTGCAAACTAGCAAGATATTTGTGCTACATTTATTATATTCTGAACAATACAGCTAATCAATAAACAAACGTTTCGGCCATTACTGTGGTCTTCTCAGGCAGTGTAACAAAACAATAACCTTAACACTTTTTTTAATATACAGGCATCTTCTGAGCATAGCAATGACGTATTTCTCATCTTGGACAGACATATCTTTGATGATGAGTTATCGAATAAATAAAATGACATCATTAGAAGGTCAGAACTGCTTCCGGCGGGGGTTTGAGGCTCTAAAACTATTTTTCTTTAATATTATCATTATTACCTACAAAATTATATATGATTGATGACTATAGGCCCGGAACTATAGTTTAAAACTTCTTATGAAAATGGGCGAGGTTTTTTGTACAAATACTTTTCAGTATGTTTCGTGATTTTAAGTTTTCAAAAGCTAAACTGATATTTTCTTTCAATTGTTCGACACACTCGCAATACCGTGACAATATGTGTAGTGTATAAGAGTGTAAGTAGTACATGGAGAATGTAGAATATACAGACAGATGGGCACGCCCAGAGAGATTGACACGGTAATCGAAAGTATAATATTATTATTTTTCCTGACCCCTTTACAGGGAACCACTGGCTGCTACAATATGCAATAGATTTAATGTAACCTCACAAATGTGTGTTAAAGGTTCCTGTTTCCTGACATCTTGTGAGATTGTGACGTCTGCAGAAGCGAGAAATGTTGAGAATTGGCACGTCGAGAATTCTTGCATGGAATTTCCAAAAAAAAGGTATTTGCATAAAATAACACTTCAGATTACTTTAGCACATTTCGAAAATACTTAGAGGGTTAGATTAGGTCTACCCCTTTTCTTTGATAGTTAATAAACAGCCGTAAAATGAATAATACGAAACCTAGTCATGCGCCTGCGCATAAGCCTACATCGTATCACATTCATTTTACGGATGTTTAAGGACGTTCACCGGTCCTTATACTAGAGAAAATCGAAATTCTATAGATTTTCTTGAAACTGTGAATATAAGTTAATTTAGGTGTGCTTTATGCGTGGTATAAATTTCAGTTACCTCTTGCGGTATAAAAGAGATACTGAGCCTTAAAGTTTCAACTTTTACCAAAATTTAGTAAAAGTTAAAACTTTGAGGCACAGTATCTAGATTTTTATACCGCAAGAGGTACTGAAATTTATACCACGCATAAAGCACACCAAAATTAACGTATATTCTGTTTCAAGAAAATCTATTGAAAATCGATTTTCTTTAGTATAAGGACCGGTGAATGTCCTTAAGGAGGGTGATTGCTCAAATCAATTTGATAAGAATTAGTTTAAATTTATGGTGGATATTCGTCTATAGGAATCTGTCGTCCATGCCAAAGTTGAAGACAATTGTCTGCATTGTCGAGTAATTAATTATTGAAGTTATACTTTTGTCTCTCTCTTATACACGGGCGACACAGCAAAAATGTTATCTAACTTGTAATGTAACTCTCTTGAAAGCATATTAAAAATGATAAAATTTAATGAAAATAGGTTCAAATAATTCTTTACATATTTAGGAAGAACTTTCTCGAAGACTGAAATGATTCGTCTTTATAGTTATCAAGAAATTGTAAAAATAAAATTAAACCACATTTGTTATTGTCATTTCAACGTGGATATATAATATCACGTATTTGGGTTTCAATTATACAAACAACTCTTTAAATCTTAAGAAACAGCAATTGAATGCATTCCACATATTTATTTGCTAAAATTCGTTTATTTCACGCGACGAAAATCTATATGCTTTCCCCTTGCCGCGCCGCCTGCCCCGCAGCGGGATTTCACCAACCTCCTTAATAACTATCAAGGGAAAAGGATGCAGCTCGGAGTATTTTTGGAATGTGCTGAAATGATCTGTAGTATTATTTTAAGCAAATATCTTTTTATTTGGAAATATACCATGCAAAAATTTTCCACGTATTATTTCTCGCTTCTGACGTCACATTCCAACATGGCCGCGATAAGTACCCAGGAGCCTTATTAAGTGCATACCTGCTAAATATTCAAAGGTGTTCTAAAAAATAAAGTCTCGTATAAAAAAGTTTTATTCTACATTTTTTACTTATCTTTTCATGTCATCCCTCATCCTGAATTATCCCCTCTCTACTAGTACTATCAGTTCTGGAACATCCTGTATATAAAATATATGTATATATAATAATATATAATAATATTTCATTTATTTTATATATATATTATACATATAACAATATTTCATATACATATACAAGGTGTCCTATTTTATTTTTGACAATCAAATATCTTGATATCACATAATTTTAGAAAAAAAATGTTTCAGACAAAAGTTGTAGGGTGTAAAATAATCTATTTACTGATCTTATCAGTTTGATCTTGGATGACGTCATCAAGGTCAGGATAAAGTCACCTTGAATTTTTTTAATGCGACCCCCTATTTTTCATGTTATATTCTCGTATAAAAGTATCTAGGTAAAGTTATTGAAAAGTGAATGCTTTACGAGATATTTCATACTTCACTATAAAAATATTAGGACAAAATTTAAAATATCTCAAGAAATTTTTAACGAAACAAAGGTTTATTATAGTGTTTTGAAAACGTCTTGACAAAGGCTACAAAAATATAATACAAAAAATAGGGAATCTCATTTAAAAAATTCAAGGTGATCTTGTTCTGAACTTGGCGACGCCATCCAAACTGATAAGATTAGTAAATAGATCTTTTTACACCCTACAATTTTTGTCTGAAGCATTTTCTTATAAAACTTATATTTTCTGAGTTATTCACAGGTACCGATCTTTTTTCCCTATCTTATATACATATAACAGTATATATATATAATACAAAACTGTTATATATATACTGTTATATATATATTATATATAACAGTGTATATACACAATTATATAATATAATATATATATATATATATATAATTATATTTGGTTTTAGAGAGATATGCACAAGTGTGCTGCACAATGTTGTGAAAATGAAACATATAGCATACAAAAAGTACATAACTGTGTGGAGAATTGTAGTTCCTCTTTAAATAAGGCACAACAATACGTTCAAGGAGAATTTGAACGAGTACAGGTATTGTTGAATTTATATAATTTCTATGATCTGACTGCTTATTGTGTATTTTGTAACATTTTGTTTAGAAGACGTTAAAGTATGTAAAAAGGTAGATGGCTGCAAACACACATGCATACACATACTGTCAGGATTACACAATAAAAATATATTAAATTTATAATAATATATGTGTATTTATATATAGGGTGATTGAGGAGGAACCTGCAATATTCCGAGAGGTATTGATGATTCTAAGCAAAAAGAGTTATATCAACATAGGTTCTATTCTTAACGGTTACCGAGATAGCCTGATGGTTATAACGTGAAAAGGGCACCATGCGTATGGAGGGATAGAAATAAAAAACAAAGACTGACAACGATGTGCAGTGTTGTTAATAGTTAGTTAATTGTTTGTTCTATTGTTTATAATAGCCTTAGGCTGGGCGCATACTATCGACTGTACATCGACTAAACTGTTTAATCGATGTCGAGTAGCAACAACGATTTCTTATCAATTAAAAAATTTAATCGAGGACTGTATTATTACAGAATGAGTCTATTCAGTTTTAACGAGCTCCTCGTGTTAATTGGCCTATGTATTAGAAAATATAATACAATTTTTGTCGATAATATGCGACATTATGGACAATAGAACAAACAACCAACTAACTACTAACAACTGCACGTTGTTGTCAGTCTTGGTCTCTTATTTTTTTTCCTCCATACGCATAGTGCTTTTTTCACGTTATAATCGGAATATCTTGGTAACCGTTAGGAATAGGATTCATGTTGATATGCCTCTTTTAGCTTAGAATAACCAATACTATCACTTTCTGGAATGTTGCAGATTTCTCCTCAATCACCCTGTACACACACACACGCACGCACGCACGCACGCACGCACGCGCACCCCCCCCCCCCCACACACACACACATAAAGTATATTATCATGTATTTCATATACACATTTGTATGATATCCAAGCTAAAGGATGCTTTAAGCAACAAATTTTAAATGTTCTTTTTTTTACTTAATTTTTAAGTATACTTTAGTTTTTAAAGTATGATGTGTATTTTTCAGAATCGCTTACAAAGGTGCATAATGGAATGCAATGATAATATAAAGGACAAAATGGGACCAAATCCGACTCAGAGTGAAGTAGACGGGTATAGCGAAGAATTTGAAAAGTGTGCCACTAAGTGTGTAGACTCTTATTGCGAATTACTGCCGACCTTGGAAAAATCTATGAAGAAAGTCCTCAGTAAAAATGAGTTATTGTAATATCTTTCTCAGATGGGAAATAAATGTTAACTCTGCGTCTTACTTGTAACATCTTTAATTAAAAATGTCTTCTGGTTAGCATATTACTTAAACAAAATGTACTATGTACAAAATAAATGCAACAGCATTTAAATCTGTTACTTACATGTATATAAATTGTTGAAAATATTTTTTACATGAATCCCAAAAAATTTATCTAAAAAAAAACCATGATTATCTTAATCCTATCTCTTTTTCTCTTTTTTATTTCTTTCCCTTTTACTGTATCTATTTACAAGTGCCTATATAAAACATAAGAAATATAGAAAAATATCAGCCGTTTAGTTAAAATCTATAATCAGCGTGTGAGAATCAATAACAAACGACAGATTGGTACGCAGGTAAATGTAGGTTTTGATTTGAGTGCGTGCTATTGTACGCGATATTATTGGCTAACTTTCATTGCTCAAAAACAATTGTCTTGACATTTTTATATTAGAATTTACGATTTTAATCAGTCTCTAGGATAACTGGCATGCAAAAATATTATAATATTTCAGTAGTTATACTAAGGGAGTTCCAATCCGGGAGCTCCGAGGGGGGGGGGTGAGGGAGGAGGTGGGGTATCGGATTACGCGGGGGGGTGAGGGAATGAGGGTGGGGGGTATCGGATTTCGCAGGGGTGAGGGGGAGGGGGGGTATCGGGTTACACAGGGGTATTAGGTTACAAGGAGATAACGCGGGGGTGAGGAGTAGGGGGAGGGGCAAGGTATCGGGTTACACAAGGATGTCGAATTTCGCGGGGGTGAGGGGGAGGGGGGTATCGGGTTACACAAAAATATCGGATTTTTCGCGGGGCGGGGGGGAAGGGGGGTTGACCTTGACATACCACCGGGATGACTCACCGGGATGACTCACCCACGCCGCTGGTCTGCGCCGTTGGTCCGCGCGGGGGGTGGGGGTCCGCGTTCGCGTTCGCGTTCGCGGTTGCGCCGCGGGTCCGCGTGGAGGTTCGCGGGGGTCCGCGGGGGGGCCGCGTGGAGGTCCGCGGTTGCGCCGCGGGGTCCGTCGGGTCACGGGGGCTTCGTTCGCAACGACGCCGCTAGGCGGCGTACAGTGGGTAAGACTAACTCGATAGCGCACTGCGTAGGGAGCGTGTATTTTTGTCGATGACGCATCGAACCTGTCGGAACATGTTTGTCGTAAACAACATTTTTCTAGGAAAAAGGGGGTGTTATCTCGTAGACTAAACAATTTCGCGCTATTTTTTACGACGCAGTACGTAAAAAAAACAAAGGAAGAAATGACGTCATCGGGACGATGATCGACTCGATAACGCATCAAACCTGTCGGAACATGTTTGTGGTAAACAACATTTTTCTAGGAAAAAGGGGGTGTTATCTCGTAGACTAAACAATTTCGCGCTATTTTTTACGACGCAGTACGTAAAAAACAAAGGAAAAAATGACGTCATCGGGACGATGATCGACCCGATAACGCATCGAACCTGTTGGAACATGTTCGTCGTAAACAACATTTGATAAAATATAGGTAGGGATGGACATGCACGCAAAGAAATTACATCGTTTATTTAGTTGTAAAAAAAACCTGTTTATTTAACTGTTTTTTACATAATTATTACATACTAAAAAACTAAAGCTGCGAGCTCACAATCGACGATCTGATTCATATTGAACGCATCGATAGCGTATATTACATTCGACGCTTCCTTGGGATCCTTCACAGTGGACGCGATATCGGAGAACTGCGCAAACTTTGCATCGATCGTCGCAAGTATTCTGATCAAACGATCGAATCTCGCATCGATGCACCGATCGAGATCGAACATACGATGCATCGTT
>NW_027509426.1:0-31372 GCF_048541705.1 Temnothorax americanus | reverse complement strand
TCGTTTCCCCTTTGAGCAAAGGTGGACCCGGTGCAGGCGAGCGCGCTACGTTACCGTCACGGTCGATAAAAGGTTCAAATACAGAACCGCGAACGCGTAAAAATGGTCAGTCACGCTATATTGCTCGCGCGTGCATTTGATTAAAAAAACATTTTTAATACAATTTGATGCACACAATTAATACGTATTACATACAATATAACAATCATACTCTCTAAATTTTTTCGAGTGAAATATCACTCTAATCGAGTGAAAATTCACTTAAGCAAAGAGTGAAAATGGAACATATCTTATCGAGTGAATATTGACTCGGTATGTTGAGTGAATTAGATCACTCGTGCGCTCGAGCGAAATATGACTCGTGTATTTGAGTGAACTTGCACTCCATTGCAGAGTGCCTTCTTCAGGTCTAATTTTGGTGTTCGCTTGTTCTTAGAGTGAAATTTTGCTCTTATTCGAGTGTGCAACATCGAGTGATTTTTTACAGTAATTCACTCCCTCACTAGAGTGAAGCAAACCCAGCAAACATGTAACGTACAGGTTAGTTGTAATTTCATACTCAATAATATAAATGCAATATAACACATGTATTATATTGCATTTATATTGTTGAGTAGGAAATTACAACTATAACCTGTACGTTACATGTTGCGTTATGCATTGTATTTGTTAAGAAAGCTAGAAAAAATTATCTAAAAAATTTGTTTCCTAAAAAAATAAGCAGAAAAGCATTATAAAAAAATTTTAATGTAATCAAATTTAGATAAATGACATAGCACTTTGAACTAAAATAAAGAGATACGGTAGTGTTTTGCGCCAAGTACGCGCGGAGCGAGACGCACCATGATTCTTATTTACTGGGAGAAAGGACAGACAAGGCTAGTTACAAATTACATCCACTTGACTTTCGGGTTTATTAATTTGCAATTAAAGTACAACTACAACGCACGTGATGACGCCAGACCGCGAGTTCGTTGGTGCCGATCGCCGCGAATCTGAGATCACCAGAGAAGGTTAAGAACGAGCACAGGTACCATTTCACAGGCCCTGGACGGACCCGCCACGTAGTCGTCACCAAGTAATGCCGTCGTCATATTGCAATTTGTACATTCTCCTTATCATCCGTCGTATATTACCCGCCGTATTACTTGTACTGACAATATGTATTAATTCATGGATTCCAATTCTGAATCAGAGCTGAAAAGACAAAGTAAAAAGAGATTTAGTATTTTCTTAAAAAGAAAAATTAGGTACATAAATAATTAAAGCAATTATGGAAGCTTACTCAGACATGGTCTGTGCTGATTCTGACTGAATTTCTACTGCACTCAAAATACAATTTAGACTGTCACAGCAGCTCTTGGGGGTATTAAGTCCATTGTAGACAATGGATTCAAAAAAGTTGTAGAAGTTTAGAAGAGCGGCTGCATAATGTACGTCAAACATGTAATGTAATTTAAAGAGCCTGTCAAAGGCACGCAGAGGATTGTTTCCTACAGGAAACAAATGATTTTCAATTTGGATAAAAAATGGGCCTTTCCTTTGGTCCATGTTTGTGCAACATAATAGAAATGGCTGCTTGTGCAAAGAGCTTCTCTCAGAGATTTTAGAATTTATATCTTCATTTGCCTGCAAAAACAAGAGATATTCAGAGATAAACAATAAACATGTAATTTCAATCTATTTGCTAAGATTTACTTACACCTATGAACTGCAAGAGACTTGGATGTGGAACTGAGTTGATACGAGCCACCTGGCCACCACTTTGCTTTCTCTTGGCTTTGTTCTGAAAAAAAAAGTAATTAAGAATATATAATAAAGTATAAAAATTTTTCAGGAAATTTAAATTAGAAAGAAAAAAATAATACATACCTGTGCTTTTGTAACATTCGAATGGTTCGGAGGAGGCAGCAACTCAGGTAAAACCACAATTGCTTTTAAATTAACTGGAAACAAAAAAAATTCTCATTAATTAAATTTAAAAAAAGTGCATGATAGAAAATTCTTTGCACTCACTACTCACTGTCAAAATCAGTTAATTTCTCTAGCAAATGAGGTGCTACATTTTTGCAATGTGCAATAATACGTGGGGCGAAATGGGTGGGAAATCTTGCCAACAGTACGTCGTGCCCTTCAAAAATGTCTCTAAATTCATTATCAATCTGCAACCACCATAATTTTCAAGACAATTATATAGAAATGAAAAATAAAAGACAATAATTGAGAACTTTGAAGACAATTGAAAAGAATTTGTCATACCATTTCACCCTCATAGTTTTTAAGGCGAGGATATTTTTTTAACACATCGGAAACTGTGATGCTTTCAGATGATTTGATTTCGGTATATCTGTTTGGCCGGGTTTCATATAGTAAACGTTCAATTTGAGCCTTGACGGAATCAGTTGGCTTTGTATGCTTCATTTCAGAAATCTGGTTTAAAAAAGTGACTTGTAAATTGCAGTTTATACAGCTTTAATAGTTTTAATTATTTGTCAACTAAGTACCTTTTCAATGAGGACAGACTCGGTTAGTTGTGGCCTATCTATAAACGGTTGTTTCCTTATTTTCTTTTTATTTGGTTTTTCAGTTGTTAGTCCTCTGCGCTTCTCCTTTCTGGGTAAATGCTTTCTTATCGTTTTCAGCCGCCACTCAAGATAGCCCTCGCCAACAACTTCGTCGTAGAAACTCTCCTACAAATTTAAAAAAGAGAACGTCTGAAACATTTAAAACATTTCTGACAACACAGAAACCACAAGTTACTTACATGAGAACGCCCTTCAATTTTTGATGATAATCTAGGAAATGTGGACACAATGGCCTTTGCAACACGAGACTTATATTCCTTGGAAGGATATCTAAATAAGAAAACAAAAAAAAACAATTAATTAATATTCTACAAAAAATAGAAAAAAAATTAACAAAAAATAAAAGCAAAAACTAACTATATGTACTTACGTGTTGCCCCATTCTGAGCACATTTCAGATACTACAATCTTTACCAAATTTCTTCGGTGCTTGTTAGTAAATTTATTTGATTGCAAAATCTTGGCTAAGTCTTCATGCTGTTCTGAATGCTTTTCAATCCATTTTTCAATATCAATAGTTTTGCTGTTAATATTGCGATTAATGCCAGGCTTTTCAACTGCAGTGTTTGTCTCAGACAATGAGTCAGTATCCGTTTCGTCCAGTTCCAAAAGTTTAGTCTGGGCCTATATTGAAAGTAATAACAAATTAAACAAAGATAAGGCCAATCCAATTTTTTTGTAGTGTAATTAGCCGCAATCAATAGCCAGCGTACTACTGCCAAAACCAGGAATGCTCTTACCGATTCACGTGTTGAAGAAGATTTTGATGTTGAAGGACCTGGATCTACTGATAGGCACGTCTCTCTGATAGGCACGGACATATTTAATGTGTCCGCATTTGGTGTGTCAACCATAATGAACTGTTGATAAAAGGATGTATTAACTTTGAATCTTAAGTATTAATGCGGATGAACTGGATATACTGACCACATTAGTGTGTTCCCTAACAAGGAAAGCTATCAGTTTCCGTTGACCCATTTCGTTAACCCCAATTTCCTTTAAATCTTGCTCCGAAAAAAAAGGAAGAGTTGTACCAGTAGCTTTTTCTCCTAAAGAAGAAGAAAAGCACAATAAAAAGCAATGCACATTGACTTTGAAATATAGCAAATTAGAAATCAGCTTACTCATATAATTTATCACAACGTCACATCCATCATTTAAAACAAGCTAAGGTGAATATAAATGAATGAGTTTCGAACAAATATCTATTCTACCTGCTGAAATATTCACAAAACAGACAAGGAAACATAAGTAGTATCAGCAGAGGAACCATAAAATACCGAACATAAATGCACACACCAATGTTAACAACTTAAAATATGACATTTAAATAAAAACAAAGCAATTCAACCTGCAACAAATTATAAAAAAACATTGGCTTACTTTTTTATTTAAAGCTCCAATAATATTAGTCTGTGTAACATTTTATAGAATAGAAGCCTGAGTGGCATCTCTTGATTGACACACGTAATCTTACTGTTAAACCTAAAGAGTAACAGAAGCCCTAATGCGCAAACATAATAATAAGTGTTTTGACCAGCTCCTTCATTTCTATATTCTAATCTAATTCTAGTCTACTCTAATGAAACAAACTAGGAAAGTGGTTGGCGTACCCATAAAAAAAATACTAAAATAAAAATTACACTTAAAACTTAATTTAAAGGCCTCACTTAATTAAAAATATAACATTTTGTACAGATTTTCAGCAGTTATAAGTAAAAGCTTAATATCCTATATTAAACTTTTTCTATAAACTATTTCCACACACTAAATCAAGATATGACGCAAAGTTATAAAATTTCCAGTGCTACAATAATCTCGCCATAAAGCAAAAGGCTTTACGTCCTTTAAGTCATCAGCCGATATTAAAATAACATTTAAGCCTGACGCCACACTGAAAGAATTTAAAGAACGTTCATAACCCAGAGTTTCACATTCACGACACAGAAAATAAACCCTATCAGATTCACAAATATATATTTTCATTATTGTAGCAAACACAGGATTTCCTGATTCAGTTTCTCGTCCACTTTTGACAGCAACATGCCACCCACTTCGGTATTGAACACCATATATTTCTACTTTTGATGTTTCAAATATATTTGCATTGTCTGCTATCCCTACTACTTTCAAATACTTACAACCCTGACAATTTTTAACCAGAACTGTCTGCCCTTTTGAACAGATTATTTTCTTCCTTGGGGCATCATTAGAACCCCAAGTGACACATTGTGAAATTTGACTCAAGCGGATCATGCTAAAAGGTAAATTTTTGAAGTTGCAGCATTGACTTCCATATTTTTTGAATATGCTATGTTTTGCTTCATAGCGCAGGCATACTATGGATCTAAGTGGTCCAGACTTTATCAAACATTCCCAATAATGCATTAAATGATGGAATTTGTTTATAAGTGCAACATTGGGAAATAACTCCTTAAAACTTAAGACAAATTCCAATACTAAGTCCTGTAAGTAAGGGGCTTGAGATGGTGATGCAATTGGACTAAATACTATTTCACTAATTCTATTTAAAAGAAGAACAAGATGGAGGTATTTGTCTCCTTTAGGTACTTTATCAGAGACCAAGAAAGGAAATATTCTCAAGAGACACCACGTCTGCACAGCTTTCTGTTGAATCGGGTTACCACTGTAAAAATTATTGAGAGTAAAATTAGGTGACGGCTTATTTTTCTTTTCTGGCATACCATACTGAAACATCTGTATTCGGTTGTTTAGCTCAGTCAAAGTTAAGTTATATCCATTCTCTCTTTTAATAAAATGCTTGATTACGTGCTCAAGAATTACAGGTGCAATACCTTGCCAAATGTCATGCATTGGATCAAAAACAAAATTGCCTGCACAGTGCCAAAAACGACTTCTATGTAATGCACTATTTTCCCTTAAACCCGTTTCAGTATCGGTCAATAGCTTTGATTTGACTTTCCGTACTTGTTCATTATACAATTCTCTCGTTCTTGGAGTTTTAATTGCTACTCTTCCCTTTAGGAGATCAGATCTATGTATCATGCATGAACGACAGAAATGGTTAGCAGAAGGACCCAAGAATCCAAACATCTGATGTGCAGCCAAGCCATCAGCGACGACACAAGCTATGGTGGCCCTCAATACAAACGGTTCTCCATCAAAACTCACCATAACCCCTTCTTCACTTTCCAGCTTGTTTAAATCATCAAGAAATGGGCTTAAAATTTTTTCAAAACCATACTTGGTAACATCAGCTGTATAGCAAATTCCCAAAACTTGAACTCCTCCCATAAATGATTGCAAATGAGGAGGCAAATTTTGAATAGTAAAGTAAAATGCTCCTAATTTGTGAGCTGATGTTTTACTTCCTAGAGGATTGTTTACAAGTATATCATCATAGTATAATTGGATTCTTAATGCTTGTGGATATCTCTGAAAAAAAGAACTTCTTTTGAAGCTCTCCCCATCTCTGAAACCCCTCAGAAATCCATCTGAAGAAGAAGATTCTTCTTCAATGTATTTTCTAACACTTGAATGAGAAAGTATTAATTTAAGACTCTCAATTATTGGAACATATTGAAAACTTTCAATAACCAACTTTGGTTCGTATTCACCAGATTGTCTATTCAGCACTGATTCACAACGGTCTCCAAGCGGAATCTCAACGGAGTCTACAAACCTATAGTACATTTTTAAAGCTTTTACTTGCTCTTCAATGGATACAAATTTGTCAAAAGGAGCAGAAATCTCAAACTTAGATAGTAAACTTTGAATATCAGCCTGATCCAAGGATATATCTTTACTTGTAAAATAATTCACAACTTCCTGCTCAAAAAAATTTGCAATGTTGCAAATAAGAACCTCTGCTGCCATGAAAGCTTGAGTCAAAGTAGCCCCTGTGACAAATGCTTTAGATCTAAGATGAGCAACCATTTTTGCAGCCTCTCCTGATATACTGAACACTTTTTGAGGTCTATCTTTAGGGTTGTTACCCTCGGGCACAATACAATGACTATCTTGCTCAGGGTCTTCAGTCTCTACCTCCATATTAGAATCTACTTCCATATCATTTTGAAATAAAGATGACTCGTTATTTCTATTTCTTAAAATTGGGTGGTTAACACGAAGATGTCTAACCAAACTTTTGAAATTTTTAAACACACATTGACACTCATCTTGTCCACATTGATATCCAAAACTATAGGGAGCTGATACAGACAAACTATGTGAATGTCTTAAATGCGCTGTGAAACGTTTCAATCCATCCGGAATAAATTTATGACACATTGAACAAGTATAGCCTTCCATTGGTGACACTGTTTGATTGTAAACAATAACAAGAGGTACTTTGTTTACAGGCCTAAAATTAACCAACCAACAGATATTCAAATAAATTCACAAGCAAAGATCTGAAATAAAATAATACTTTGTCAGCCTAAAATTAACCAACTACTAGACATATTCAAGTAAATTAACAAGACTTAAAAGAAAATAACGTGAACAATATTATTACGCTTACATTACTTGTCTGTCTTACCAAACTGATACGTACTGAGTAAAACATTAATTGTGTTCTCATTAACTCCTCTCTTTTGCAGATACATGGCTAAAGCCTCAGAGTCCATCATTGCATCCTGAAATAACAATTCTTTATTAGAAATTAAAAACAAACTAGACATGGGCACTTTTTATTTAAATAACAAATTAAAAATAATATTTGAAAATAAAATGTTATTCAAATACTTTTTTTATTTGTTATTTGCAAACAATATTTAAAAGTTAATATTATAATAAGAATAAATCTAAATAATTTATTAGAAAATGAATTATTTAGGAAAAAATTCAAATAAATATTTTAAAATAAATGTTTATTTAAATAATCAAAAAATATAATTTTAGAAAAATTATTTTTAAGCAATTTTTAATAGCAACTTATACATTCTTTTATAAATAATACAAAACGTTAATAACATAAAATATATATTGAGCTATATTATAGTTTATAATATATATATATATATATATATATATATATATATATATAAACAGCATGTATAATAAATGAATTACTCGAAATTTATTTGCAAATAATGTATTTTTAAATACTGTTTTTATTTACATAGGATCTCAAAATAGTCAAATAAATTTATAATTTTATCTAAACCATTTATACGTGCTGTTCATATTATAAACTATTACTACGTTTACGCAAGCGTTACTTTTGTAGTAACTTACTGTGTGTAAGATATTTTATTCTAAATACATTGCGGCGGCCGGTAGACGACTGCCGCTCTGACCCGTACTTTCGACAGGCCCGGCACGCACATACACACGGTCGAGGCATGTGATCACGTATGTCGATTTTTCCAAACTTTAGATCTCACATTACGACAATTCCTTCGAGTAAACGGGATTTTTCTTCGCGTAAACGGGATTTTGTAGTAACTTACGATAATTTATTCAGCGTAAACGAGTGAATTATCGTAAGTTACTACAGAAGTAACGCTCGCGTAAACGTAGTAGTATATAGCTCATTATGTATTTAATATTACTAACGTTTTTTTTTATTATCTTTTAGCAACATAACCAAATCAACGCTCTGAAATAACAGATACAAATGTAGTGAGGTTATACTTACCTCAGGAAACATGTTCACTTTTTAGCACAATTCAATCCAATATAGCAAATAAAATCCAGGCACTAATATCCACAATCCGAAATATGGCAGACAAACACGTAAGCGCCCGGCACTTCTCCCTCCAACAAAGCAACCATCAACTGCCATCAACCATCAACGACATCAACATAAGTGAAAGTGGCGTCATAACCTACATAGTCAAACTGACGTCTGCACACGTCCTAAATACTGAATGTAGGAATACAACTCGCCCACGAATGTTATAAAGTAAACTTCAATTTTATGAACAATAGTTCTGTCTATGTACTCTCATAAATATCGTTCTGTTATTTTTCCGGAATGTGATGATGACTCACGTAGAGTAACACGTCACGTCTCTTGCGCGGGCTACGCAACTGAGCCATTCGGTTCGAGTAAATTTTCACTCGACCCGAGTTGCTCGGAACCAGCGTACCACAATTCACTCCGACACTTCGAGAGAATAATTAAGATTATTATCACTCTATAGTTCGAGTCACATATTTCACTCGAATTGAGTGAAAATAAGTGTAAAGTCACTCTGTGAAGAGTTGATAGTGCATTCACTCAAGCTAAGAGTCAAATTTTCACTCGAAAAAATTTAGAGAGTAGATGAATATGTAATTATAATTGTATTATTATGCATCTGCAACTATTATTCCACCGACTAAGTATGTGTTTACTGGAATAATATAATTACAGATAATATGATAATTATAATTACAACATTATTACCTATAATTATTCTATTGTATACGTAATGCATATGTAATTATATAAAAAATTGTTTCGCGATATTTTATAATTTTTACGATGTCGCATTATCTTTCGTATCTTATTTATAAGTAAATGAAATATTAAAATTAAAAGCTAAGTAATGGTACGGCTGATATTAGGGTATTAAGCAATATTAGGGTATTAATAAAAAGCTATGATACATTTTGAATTATAATTATCGAGTCAACGTTTCGACCTATTTGGTCTTTCTCCGGGTGGAAATTACGACATGGTGCTATATGGGCCCCGGCTAGTTTTCCACGAGTTAATGTGGGCGCTATGATGGAAGGCTAGTCTGGGGCTGCACTGGGTGGTAACGGCAATAATGGCCAGCTCCAATATTGGAAAACTATCTAGGCCCTAGCTCGCCGAGCAATGTTGCCCCAAGATATTAAATCTGTCTAGCCGCTATCTAGAAAGAGATAGGGAGACTACGATAGTCTATTTAGACTTAAAATTAATAAATAAACACTAACAAGGGAACCTTGCGAAGTGTCAAATTCTAATTTTAATGTAACTTTGTGTACATACAGACAGGGGTAGTTTCACCCCTTAAAACCGTTTATTGGCATCAACTCCTATTTTCTAAATTCATCTATTTACATAATCTGTATGTACACACAGAGAGAAATGTTTCTTTAGATTTAATAAATTTTCTTAAATCTAAAGAAATTTATGCATTGGAATAGTCCAACCGAATCAGTGTTTAAACTACACATTGCAATTGTTTGACTTTTCAAATAAAATGTATCTTTACCTTAAAATAAATCATCTCTCAAAAAGAGTTGAATATTTTTTTAACTTAAACAATTTTATTATTTTGGCTAAAGTATTGCACTATTGTACTTAAATTACATTTATGTTGAATGAAATAATTTCATTATTTCGACTAAAGTAATATACTATTTCACTTAAATTATAATTTTGTTGAATGAAACAATTTTATTGTTTCAGTTAAAGTATTGTACTATTTCACTTAAATTATAATTTTGTTGAATGAAACAATTTTATTGTTTCAGTTAAAGTATTGTACTATTTCACTTAAATTATAATTTTGTTGAATGAAACAATTTTATTGTTTCAGTTAAAGTATTGTACTATTTCACTTAAATCGTATTTTTGTTGCATTAAGGGCCGATATCACAGCCTTCGATTAACGTGATCCTCCGATTAAACTCACTCTTCGTCTCTTTCTAGGGGGACAGTTAGAAAGAGATGCAGAGTGAGTTTAATCGATGGATTACGTTAATCGGAGACTGTGATATCGGCCCTAAGGAACTCTCTTACAACTGCTAAAAATAAATTTATTATATTGATTAAATAATTTAATTATTTCAATAAAAAATTCGTTCTTTTAATTAAATAATTAAATAATCTAATTCATTAACAGAGAGAATTTCAGGGATTTATTTGAGAACTTATTTTATTTAAATACTTTCTAAGGTTGATAGCAGAGAATAAGACGTTAGGCGTTTACATCTATTGTAGTGGAAAGTAAGGCAGAGAAAAACGTAAGTTGTAACAGGCTGTTGTATACAATAGCCTCTTGTTCTCTGCCATCAGCCTTACTGTGTTAATTAATTTAATTGCAAATAAAACATTGATGCAGTTTGATAGATATGGCACAAATTGAAAAACAAATATATTGTTATTAGAAAAGTGTTGCTCTTAAAAAAGTAATGTAAAAAAATATATAAACAAGACAAAATAAAGAGACAAAATATATTAAAATATAAATATTTTATTATACGAAAATATTTTTCAGTGTTTTTCAATATTGTATAAGATATTTAAATATCTTCAAATTAAAATATAAATTATATGTTGATATAAAAGTAACTGTGGCCATTTTTGTTATTTCAACATAATTACAATAAATGGTAATTTTTAGACTTTTACACATTATAACATAAATAAATGGCATTGGACAATGTTTTTAGAGATCTCACAACTGACAAATAAATGAACGAGAATATATGGTAAATCAAAAACATACTTTAAACATTTTGCAAAATGTTAGTCGCCAATGTTTTCTAAGATCTTCCAACTTACAAATTAATAAATGAGAACATATGGTAAACTAAATACATATACTTGAAGCATTTTGCAAATTGTCTTTGGCAATGTTTTCTGAGATCTCAGAACTTACAAGCAAATGAACAAAAATATACGATAAACTAAAAATGTATATACTTTAAACATTTTGTAAATTGTCTTTTGGTAATATTTTCTGAGATCTCAACTTACAAATAAATGAACGAGATTATATGGTAAATAAAAAACATAAAATACAGTATCCAGGTTTATTTTCGGAGTGTGAGATCTCAGAAAACATTGCTAAAAAACAATTTGCCAGTGCGGACTCTATTTCCAGAGAAAAATAGTCCCAACATCTACTGACGTATATTTTATGCTTAAAAATATATTATTCGAACGGTAACTATCTTATAATGTTACAAAAAACAAATATCTATTCTATTACAATTTACTGTAAAGGAACAATATAATTATTTCCATTACCTATCACATGAGTATTATAAGGGAATTTATTTGGTAAGTGTTCCCATTTTTGTAAAAACCACTGAGCATCTTGGTTTATTATAATTTCATAAGCCTGCAAATGATTTTGAAATGAAACAGTTGTAACTAGTGACAAAATAAAAGTAAGAGATTTGTCGTCTAAAATAATATATTGAACAACACCAAAAATCAAAAAGCAATCAAATTCAGTATCATTAATCTGTAAAACGCTTCCTACATTATATTTAATATTATTAAATGTGATAGAGGCGAAAACACTTGCATTTTCAGAGAAAGTATCCATACATGTCTTTATTAGAGAAATAAATTTTATTTCTTTTACATTGTGCAAATTACCAATAAATTGTCGAGTTACTATGATATTACAAAAACCCTTTCTACTTAAAACTCTATAAGAAAAAGAAAGTTGTTGTTTAATACACAATGTTCGAAGTAAATTAACACGAGAAGTTACAATTTTAGAAGTACTTTTCAGTTGTTTATGGAATGCTTCATATCTCATAACCCAAATATGTCGAACAAGACCTATTATTGTCATAATTCGAGGATAATGAAGAAGTAAATGAAATTTCGGTTTTAACGTTTGTTTAAATAAATTACAGTACATTTGGTGATGTTCCTCAATTAAAGTTTTCAAATAGAATATTGAAGAATTAGAAATTGTTCTCGATAAAAGTATATCTAACATCTTATATAAAAGTATGTAAAAATCCCACACGGGCTCATGTGATGGAACTAGATCACCAACTAGGATACAAAAATAAGTAGTCAATGCTAACATTTCAGATGCACTCATTATTATATATTTGTTTTTCAAATGTTCAGAAATAATGAAAGGGATTGGGTTACCTATATCTGAGTCAGTAAATTTAAAATACTTTATTCTTCCATTTAATTGTTCAAGAGAAAAGTACTTTTTTGTAATAAGACAAGAAATTATTTGAGCCATATCATATCTTAGAACTCCCTCCAGAACATCATGCATTAAATCACAAGATAAGTTTTTTGTAACATGAAAATTTGGCAATTCATGCCAAATACATACTTCTTTAATACCAAAAGAAAAAGATAAGCAATCGTTATTGTAATTTGTAATGTTACGTAAATTTTCTTCATTTTCTTTTAATTGATGTTTTGTTTCGTCTTTATGAGTCTTACAAAAACGACAGAAATAATTTGATTGGAAACTTTCATTGAAACCTAAAATAGAATTTAAACCTAAATTATCTCCCAAAATTAATAGCAACGTAAAATATACTTGAACACTTTTTGTGGAAGATATTTGTATTCTGATACCTTCTGTTTCTAAGTATTTCAATTCTTGAATGATTTTATAAAATTCATTCTTATTACCATACTGCTCTCGATCGCCCGTAAAACAAAGCTGAGTTAAAAAGATATTTTCCAATAAAGAAGCATATTGAATAGGTACAGAAGCAATGGAAACATAAACTGCATTTACTTTATATATACCTTTTTTTGAACCTAAAGGATTGTTAGGTTCAAAATCATCATAAAAAAGATATAAAGGAATTATTATTTTATTTGGAAATTTAAGTTTTACTTCTTTCCATAAGTTTCCTTGGAAAATAGAAGTACGCACATTCTCATCACATAGAGATTCTTCGTTTTACATATAGGAAACAATTTCATTAAATACGTTTGGTAATTCTAGAAATTCTTTTAAGATTTTATGCAATTCTATTATTTGTCCTTCAGATTTTTGAATAACCATATTTGCTTCAGAAGATTCATTTATTTTGCCAAGACTATAAATTTTTAAATTTCGGCAACATTAGCGCCGGAATGATCGGGATATATTTATTCACAAGAATCTTCAAACTGATACTAGATACTCTCGTACACGGGTACGCTCTTCACACAGTGTATGGATGGTCCGTATACCTGATAGGAGCCATATGGGATTCCTTGACCCAACTTTTATTACATCTAGGGTGTGGGGGCTTGTGCCTTTGCGTATGTGCACGCGGTTTTTCTCTTACAGGCTTTCGCCCGACTTGGTAGACAAAAGCAAAGCGGTAGTGGGGGGTAAAAGCGCGCCAAGCGCGAGCAAACTAAAGATAGAGGCGCGAGAACGCAAGTAAGCCGCGAGAGCGCGACTCGTCTACGAGACCGCGAATTTCAAATATCAAAAGCGACGATATAGCGTCGACATGCCGCCGCCCTTGATAGGACCATCCTTCAATGAAAAGTACGAATTATTTCAACTTAATCTGATCAATGAAGTCGTAGATTAGAAATCTTAAAAACAAAATGATAAACTTATATGTAATACAAACGCAAATTATAGCTAGGTAAACGCAAATTATAATAGTACAAGGTTATAATAATATAATGTGAATTATAATAATAAGTGTGGTTGTATAATAATAAACGCACGTATCACGATAAATCATAGCTAGACAGAGTCCTCAATAGGAAGCAGACACAACCGTGTGATAGGCCGTTTGTAGCTTCCGTTCATTGTGCGTATAGTTGCGACACGAGCTATTCCATCACCACCAATATGTAGTTCTTGAATTCTTCCAAGAGGCCAAGATAATGGCGGTGTATTATCCTCCTTTAAAATAACCATTTGTCCAATGTGTATTGATGCATCTTGGGTATGCCATTTGTTACGTTGTTGACATTGATGCAAATATTCTCTTGACCATCGTCGCCAGAAGTGTTGACGTAATTGCTGTACATGTTGCCAGCGTGAGAGGCGATTTAATGGTATTTCCTCCAAAGATGGTTCAGGATAAGATGTAATAGGAGCACCTATCAGGAAGTGTCCAGGAGTAAGGAAGATAAAATCATTGGAGTCAGAGGAAACAGGCGTAAGCGGGCGAGAGTTTAATATGGCTTCGATTTGAATAAGAAGCGTCTCCAGTTCCTCATATCTGAGATGACTATCCTTTGTCATTTTGATTAAATGTCGTTTGGCTGACTTTACAGCAGCTTCCCATAATCCACCATGATGTGGAGATCTCGGAGGGATAAAGTGCCAGTTAACTCCCTTACTAGTCGCTTGATCAATGACTTGCTGTTGCACAGCTTGGTTCTTGATTAAGTCTGCCAATTCTCTGAGTTCGCGATCAGCTCCAACGAAGTTTAGACCGTTGTCTGAGAAGATATCAGAGGGACATCCTCTTCTGGAAACAAAGCGTCTGAAAACACCCAAAAATGCCTCTGAAGATAAACTGGAAGCTAATTCGATGTGAACAGCCTTGGTTGCGAAACAGACAAAAATGGCAATGTAACATTTAATGAGTTTAGCATTACGTCTAATCCCTTCCTTGTAATAAAGAGGGCCAGCATAATCGACACCACATTTATCAAATACTTTCTTAGGTATATTTACTCGGGATTCTGGAAGATTGCCCATTAATGTGGAAGCAGGTTTTGGCGAGCTACGAAAACAGGTTACGCATTTTCTTACAATTTGTCGTATGACGTTACGTGCAGAAATCAGCCAGTATTTTTGGCGTATCGCAGCCAATGTGGCTTGCGGACCAGCGTGAAATTCCGCTTCATGTTCGTGTCTTATGATGAGATGTGAGAAAGAATGATGTCCTGGTAATAACATAGGATGTTTAGCTGCGTATGGTAAGAACGATGATTTTATGCGACCTCCGACTCTCAATATTCCAGAGTCATCGATGAAGGGATTTAATTTCAATATAGGACTACCCTTGCTCACTACTCCTCGTACTGCGAGGGACTTGATGTCTTCAGGAAAAGACTCGGCTTGTATTAGCTTCACTAAACGAATGATGACGTGATTGAGCTCTTCCGGGAGAATAGGCTTGACAGTGCGCGTCTTCTTTTCTAGAGAACTTACCGGATTGTTCGAAGCCTTGAGGTTTCTGGCATTTTCGAAGAATCTCAACATGTATGCGACGACTCGAACTAATTTAGTGAATTTCGAGTATCGGTTAAATATGTCGAGAACCTCTGTGTTGGTTAAGGTCGTCGCGATCATTTTGGACCTTTTTTCTGGCAGTTCTTCTGGTAGTGCCGAAGTTGAAGGTTGTGGCCATTGCTCCTTATCGTAACTTAGCCAAATGGGTCCTGTCCACCATATTTTTAGACTAGGCAGAGCATTAGGCATGACGCCTCTTGATAGGGGATCCGCTGGATTGTCCTCGCTGGAAACATGATTCCAGTATTGAATTGGAGTCAAATGTTGTATTTCTCCTACTCTATTGGCTACAAAAGTAGCCCAGGAGCGACTGCAAGATTGAAGCCATGCTAAAACGATTTTAGAATCGGTATTGAGAGATACAAAATCGATTTTACAATTAAGACATTTTGTAATTTTGTCGTACAGCTGTGCTAGTAATAGAGCTGCGCTTAATTCGAGGCGTGCCAGGGATAGGTTCTTCAGCGGCGCTACTCTTGACTTTGAGCATAAGAGGTTAGTGAAGTGTTCTCCTGAGGCAGAAGTGGAACGTAAATAGATGCAGGCTCCGTATCCGACTTCGCTAGCATCAGAGAATCCGTGTAGTTCCAGATGCGTGGGTTGATCAGCGGTTATGACTCTGCGAGGGATGCTTATGCTTCTTAGATCTTGTAATTCTCCTTCGTATTGCTTCCATTTTGTATTCAAGTCTAAGGGTATGGATTCATCCCAATTGAGTTTGAGACGCCAAAGATCTTGCATGATGATCTTGGCCACTAATGTTACTGGGCCTAATAATCCCAGAGGGTCAAAAATCAAAGCGATTCTGGATAAGATGCTCCTCTTCGTGGGATTTTCAATAGGTGGTGGACAATTGATACTGGAGAATTTAAACGTGTCGGAATTGCAGTCCCATAAGATGCCCAGTGTTCGTGTCTCGGTTTCCTTGTCGGCTGCCAGAATGAACTCCTTTTGGTTGACCGAAGATGTGCCACCTTGTAAGGAGGGCTCGTTGGACGCCCATTTCCTCAGTTCGAATTTCCCTTCTTGCAACAATTGGGTAAGCTGATTTTTGATGGTTAAAGCTTCTTGTATTGTGTTTGCTCCGGAAACTAGATCATCAACGTAGAAGTCTCGTAACAGTATCTCGGAAGCAACTGGATAACGTTCCTTATATTCTTCAGCCAATTTTCTCATAGACTCGATTGCTTCGAATGCTGCAGAAGCCGTACCGTAGGTCACTGTGAGTAGCTCGTATATTTTGATGAGCTCGTTAATTGACTTACGCCAGAAGATACGTTGGAGAGGGGTGTGTGTTGGATCAACTAGTACTTGCCTATACATCTTGACTACATCAGCAGTCAGTGCAATCAAGAACGTGCGGAACCTTACTAAAATGGAGAAGAGATCTTCCTGTTGATTGGGGCCGACCATTAATACATCATTCAAGGATATACCGGTGTCGGTCTTGGAAGAAGCGTTGAATACTACTCTGAATTTAGTAGTCGTACTTGTTTCCTTTCTTACGGCGTGATGCGGTAGGTAATAAGATTGACTTGGAGTGGATTCGGTCGATTCATCCACTTCTCGCATGTGTCCTAAGTCAATATATTCTTGCATGAATTTCTTGTACTCAGAGTACATATCAGGTTGAGTTATGAGACGTGCTTCTAGTGCCTTGAAACGTCGTAAGGCTATATCCTTGGAATTGCCTAGTTTATCCAGCATGTCCTGTTTTATTGGTAGTTTGACGATAAAACGGCCTTCAGAATTTCGCCGCAATCCCTTTAAGAATAGCTCCTTGCAGGTACGTTCTTCACTTGTTAGTGTATGCGAAGAAATGTTGTGATCTACTTCCCAAAAACGATTCAACTCTTGACTTAAATCATTGGATACAGTTAAATGCAAGTTAACCGAGGGAGTCTGTCCAGCCATGTCAATCGCGGTACAGCCAGACACTACCCATCCAAAATGAGTTTTTTGTAAAATAGGTAGATTTTTAGATTGTTTGATTTGGCCAGCACATATGATTCGCCAGAATAACTCAGCGCCTATTAGCATGTCAATGCTGGACGGTACATTAAAATTTGGATCTGCCAATTTTATATTTTTAGGTATCGTAAAGCTTTGGATGGATAGCGAATGCTGCGGTAGATGTTGAGTAATCTTTGGTAATATTACGCAATCTATATTCTCACTGAAATTATTGAAACGTGATTTAACGCGTATGTTTACAAAACTCTTAGCTCTAAATACTCCTTGCATGACGCCTGACACTGACATTTCAAGAAATCTCTCCTTAAGTTGCAATTTATCAGCAAACTCTTGCGTTATAAAGTTCATTTGAGAACCGCTGTCAAGTAATGCGCGACAAGAAAGAGGTTTGTTATTGGAATCGTAAATGTTTACAATGGCTGTAGATAGCAAGACGTTCAATGGATGATAACTTGAAATGCATTGTGTGGAGACTGGTAGAGGCGTGTCAGTTGTTTTATCAGGAGGAGTCCTAGTATTCGATAATGATTGATCTGCGTTGTCTGTGGTAGACATATGTAACAAGGTGTTGTGCTTTTTGCTGCATTTACGACAGGCGCTTGATTTACAAAGTTTGGATTGATGGGTGGTAGATCTTAAACAATTTATACAAAGATGAGCCTTTTTCGCATTCTTAATCCTATCCTCGACTGTTAGTTTGAGAAATTCTTCGCAATGATATAACTGGTGATTTTCTTTACATAAAGGACAAGATAAATTAGATGTAGCGACGTTGGCGACCGATGTACCCTTATGTTTTCCTTGTTTCTGTGTATTATTCGTTGCATTGTTATGAGTTTTAGCGTGAATTGCTTCTAAAGCTTGACAACGTTTTGAAAGGAATTGCATTAATGTTTTTAAATCGGGTACATCGTCATCAAGACTTATTTCCCAAGCTTTACTCGTAGGTATGTCGAGCTTAGAGACTACAATGTGAACAATTAAATCGTCCCAAGATTCAGTAGGCCTATCGAGAGCCTTAAGAGCGCGTAAATGCTTAAAAATAGTGTCGAGTAACTCACGCAGAGCTAAATGATTTTCCTTGTTAATAGCTGGTGCATCAAATATGGCCTTGATGTGTCTTTGTATGGTCCAGCGCTTATTGTCATAACGATTTTTAACGGCTGCCCAGGCATCGTCATAGTTATCCGTCGTCGTATCTAAGGACTGTATAATCTCCGCTGCTTTGTCCTTTAATGAAGAGCGTAAATAATGGAACTTTTCGATAACAGATACATCTCCGTTCTGATGGATTAACTTTTCGAAGGTGTCCTTGAATGAATACCAATCCTCAAAAGAACCTGAAAAAGTTGGTAAAATTATCTTGGGAAGTTTAATGCGCGTTTCCCTGTTATTGACCGTGTGGTTACTCTCCGATATTGGAGTTGTGCGAATTTCAGGTTGCGAATTTCGGTCGCATAATTCGAGAGTTGTATCGAAACGTGACATTAAATTATAGTAAGGCTCCTCAAAGCTAGCGCGTTGGTGCATCTGTAGCTCGAGAAGACGATCCTTATCCGTCGTAGGGTCAGCGTTTTCGAGGGTTTCAATACGTGTCTGTACCTCGTCGAACTGAGCCCACATATCAGCTAATTTTTGCTTACGCACACTTATGTCGTGTCGCGAGCCTTGGTTTATATCGAAATTATCCATAAAGGTTCTTAATCGCGTGGCCGCTGCTCGTATTTGCGATCTTTTATTTTTAGCGTCCGTTAATGTTAACGAATCCATGCTTGCTTGTTATGCTATAACGACTACTTGAAGGATGCAATATGTCTGCCGTGAAACGCGAAAATGAGACGCGATTTCTATCTAGTACGATATGTGATGTAACCTAGCAGGATCGTATGGAATGTACGCTTACCTGGTGTAGTACGATCTTATGTAAGTTTGGAAATTCGTACTATTACCAATATACCTGTTGTACCGTGTATCCGGCTCGAAGGACCATTTATGTGGGGGCTTGTGCCCTTTGCGTATGTGCACGCGGTTTTTCTTTTAGGCTTTCGCCCGACTTGGTCGACAAAAGCAAAGCGGTAGTGGGGGGTAAAAGCGCGCCAAGCGCGAGCAAACTAAAGATAGAGGCGCGAGAACGCAAGTAAGCCGCGAGAGCGCGACTCGTCTACGAGACCGCGAATTTCAAATATCAAAAGCGACGATATAGCGTCGACAAGGGAAAAGGAAACCTGACACCGCAAGACCCACTGCTCCAGATAGATCGGAGGAAGAGAGACAATCTCTTGAGCCACAAACTCACATGACAACTAATAACGGACCAGGACATTCTTTTTCATTCGGGAGACCTCTCCTCCCTTTGAAGGAAACTTCCACTTACACTCTTGAACTTAAAGGATAATAAAACTAATAATAATAATAACAACAATAGATTATATTTACCCGGTCAATGTACTGTCTCTTACTATCGGTATCCTTCGACGCCAACCCTACTGTTTTAACTACATGCTACGACATGCAGGGAAATCAAAACGTCACTATTCTTTTATAGAAATGGAAATTGAGTGTATCAACCCCCGACTTTTGACCCGCGGGCCACTAAGGGTCAAGGTCATAAAGGTAGAATTCCCCACCTTCCTATGGGTTCAATTGGAAAACTCGCGTGATGACCTGGACGAACTCGTTGACGATCTAACGCGCAGGATGATGCGCAGGAGTAATTCCTTGCATATGCCACCTGACCGCGTGCTACCAGGAGAAGCAGTAACCATCCGGGAAGAAAGACGTTGGCAAAGAGGGATCGTGTACCAGATCGAAAGAAATGGATTGGTCACGATCGCCTTACGAGACTGGGGACGGGTCATCCAGCGACCTATATTTGACACCTACATCCTAGAAGACCGATTTTGCAATCTACCTTGGCAGGCCATCCCCTGCGGGCTTGCAAATATCCAGGCTGTTGGAGCAAAACCAAAATGGCCCCGGAGAGTAAACGACCTGACCAGACTACTGCTGGAACGACGGGAAGGATGGATCCGGATTCGTACCACTCTCCGAGATGAAGCCGCCGTGGTTAATTTCAAACCCGAACGCGAGAGTGAAGAAGAACTAGGCAACACGGAAGAATTGCTGATACGAATGGGGTGCGCCGAGCATGCTGACGAACAAATAACAAAAACACACCCTACAATTCTCTAGGTGAGAAACAAACGCGCAAAACAAATATGTATGTCTATATATATATGCAAATATATATATACATGTATATATATATAAAAAAAAAAACACAAAAAAATAATAGCATATTTCTACACCTAATTTTAGCAATTACACCTATTTTAATTATAGTTAGTTAATAACAATTGGTAATAAATCTTAAGGGATATATATATATATTTTTTTTCTCTTTCTTGAAATAATTATTGTTACAGTTAAATGCATTAGAGAATAACGTATGGTTGTCTTCTTTCAAAAAAAAAAAAAAAGGGAAAAGAGATATAGAGGACCTATATATTCCCCTCCTCTTTCCTTGAAATATCTACTGCAAGAAAACGAATCTTGAAACCCACGGTACGTACCCAATAACGTTCCATGAGTTATCTCATGAAGAACAATCTGCTAGGCGCTTGCCCCCCCTTCTTTTTCTCCCTGTCAGCTTATATGACTCCATACTAAGCGAGACGCATAACAATTCAATTGCGCCCAGCAAGGGCCAATCTGCAACACATATCAAAGGGTACACAAAGAGTCAGGCTAGCAGAGCCCGACTAAACCAAGAGTGGGAATCTCAGCGGTCACCACACGGGTAAAATAATAGTTACCCTAAGCGGAGACTCGGCACAAAAAAGGGAAAGCGTAATAAACTTCCCGAAACCAGAAACATTCATGTAGTCAACCTATCCTCGTGACCTACGACTCCCGTCTCTTTCCCAAACTTAATCTCGAAAAACAAAAGGAAAAAAAAAAAAAAAAAAAAAAAAAAAAAAAAAAAAAAAACAACAAAAAATAATAAATGAACAAATAAAAGAATACGTATATATATTTTTAAAGAATATATAAATATATAAATATATATATATATATAATATATATGTATATCGGCATATTTAGTCAATGTATAAGTATTTTTGTATGTATACATGTGCACGTAGAAAGAACTACCCTTTTTTATCATGATATTTCCTTAACTAACCCAACAGGCGCATGTATATGTAATTTCCATAAAAAAAATGTGTATATATATATACGCGCATCCGAATGTAACGCGTATGTATAAAAATAAGAAGGACGAAGGAATTAAGGAAGGGGTTATGGAGGTCGCCTAATTCTTTCCTCTTTCTTTAAATAAAACCAGAGAAATAAGCGCTATTCGGAGACGAGTGGTCTTCTAGTCTATTTAGGGCTTAGCACCGATTAAGTTATCAACCGACGAAAGAATGAAATCGCTCAAAATTCACTTACTTCCGCAAATGTTGTGTATATACACCCCCAACATTTGTCTAAGGCGGGGGTGTTACGTCCTGTTGACTCCACGATTTCCTTCTTTCGTGGAATCACTCATCTCATCACACAAAACAGACGGAAACCATAAAATAGCGGCTATCAATTGACGAAGCGGATGCATTCCAACTGTCATCGCTCATTAAATGGTAAATGACGAAACCTTCCAGAAGACTCAAACCTAATAAAATAGGCAAATTATAGACTTGTTTGTCACATCCCATCTAATTCTACGAAATGAAGCACGAAATTTCAATTATCACGAAATTTCATGGCAAAGGGCGCAATAAATTAAAAACGCCATAAGGATCTGGGTGACCTCTCGGGTCACGGAAGGGCTAATCTCACGCTTTTCCGTGAAACGCAGATTTGACCTAAGACCCACGCCTCGCGGCGATTGATAAAATTAAGACTCTGGAAGGGACTGTCAAAGGGCAAGATGATAACGTACTCGCCAATGAATAGCCGCTAATTAAAAATTGCTCATAGGCAACGACGATTTTTGGGGAAAGTCACCACGGGATAGGCGGAAAATTGAAACATACGTCACGATCAGAAGAGAACTCTACCCAATCAAATCGGATTAAAACATAATCCCGCCTCCTTAATTTTGTATAAAAATCGCGACTTTGCGCACTTGAACTCACTTCTGATCCAGTCCGAGACGTCTTAAAATTATATTTACCAGCCGTACTTGTCAACTATCATCCAGTTGTATTCCTCAAGTGAAACTAAATTTCTGTCGCGTCGCGAGTCGACTCTGTGCGCGTCAGGACACATCACAGAACCGAGCCGAACCTACCTCCGGGAGAATCCGGTGCAACCACCTCAGAGATTCCCCAATCACAGCCGTCAACAGTAAGCCCGAGATACCCGCTCGGTTATCTATATACATCCCTACAGTATACTTATATATATGTGTGAATACCATACATGAGAACACGTATATATATTTATATATTTATATAAAACCGTCTTTATAAAACTCCTTCTTTTTTTCAAATTCAAAATCATAAAATAATTTTAGTGAAGTCAAAAATTCACCGCCGCAAGTCTTTGGGGATAACTATCCGCAATCGGCTATTTCGGAACAGGCGCGCCCGCATAGTGGAGCAACAGCTCCTAGCTTCCTTTTTAACACGCGAACAGTCTCCGCATATAGAACTCGCTATCCCCGATTCTCCCTCTTCCCGATCTCCCTCATTTGCCCGTTGTTCCCTTGCGTATCGGGTGTTCCCCGATACCCCAGAATCTTCCCCCCCTTTTTTGAACCTTCCTACTCTCCAGTTCCTTCCGAGGAACTTGCGGAGTTCCGGGAGAGATCACCCTGCAACTTTTCCCCTGTTCCTTTCGGCGGAATTCCTTCCCCCTCTAGTTCCACCACCCTCTATCGCGACAGATCACCCTCTCCCTCCTTTTCTGACTCGAGTATCGAAGTACTCGAGGAATCCTCCCCGCGTTCCCCATCCCCTACTATAGAAATTTTATGGCTGTCTGTATGAAGTAATGCAAAATTTGTGATTTTTGAGATCGATTTTCTAGAGTAAATAGTCGGTAAGGAGCCACAGAAAAAATCGACTGCAAAGCTGATATAATTTGCATATAATTTGATATAAAATCCGAAATCATCCATAATACATGCCCCGACGAGACGACTACCTTAACTGCAGTAACTGCCTTATTAGACTGCGTTCGAAAACTTAATCCGGATTACATTTTTTATTTAAAATAATTACAAAAAACGTAAAATTTATAATTATTACTCAAAAACATATATATTTTTAATAACTTTAATAATTTCGTGCAACTATAAATTTAGCATAAAATGATTGCTCCTTGATTGCTGCTTATTGCTCTATTATTACTTTAATAATTTATTGCATTTTTTATTAAAAAATTAAAAAATTAATTATTTTACAAGTGACGGATGCAGCTGCCTATTGTAACTATATATGGCTCGGCAGCTAACGACGGATATATTCAAACGTAACATAACAACTCTGTTGTTTATAACTATATTTCAAAGAGTTTAACTCTTTAACCAATATTGATTTTTGGTAGAATAATTGATCCTTGTTTGCTCTATATATATTGGAATATTCAATCGCTCTATTCGTATAATTAAATTTGTACGATACTTTAGCACTTTTATTGAAAAATTAACAAATTAAAGGCCGGAGCACAAACTTTTGCATAACGCATAATGCATCCGGCCTTTAGTTTGTTAATTTTTCAATAAAAATGCTAAAGTATCATACAAAATTAATTATACGAATGAATATCCCAATAGAGCAATATATAGCTGCGCCGTCACTTGGAAAATAATAAATTTATTAATTTTTTAATAAAAATGCAATAAATTATTAAAGTAATAATGGATGAGCAATAAAAAGCAATCAAGAAGCAATTATTTTATGCTGGATTTAGTTGCACAAAGTTAATAAAAATATGTTTTTGAGTTACAATTATAAATTTTACGTTTTTTGTAAATATTTTAAAAAATATTAATTTTAAAAGGGGAGCAATTCTTGATTCTTTAAAGAAGCAATTAAGAAGCAATCGTTTAAGCTATTGTTTATTAAAAAAATTAAAACTTCCAACGCCAACTTATTTCCGGTGGCGAATTGTGCGTTTGAACGACTTCATGAATTCATAGCTCGATTTGCTGAATTCTATTACCGCTAATTTATAATAATCGATGCTAATTATATTTATATTCTTTTATTATATTTTTTGATTATATATTTTTATTATTATGTATTTTTATATTAATTAATGGTCATTGGAAACTACTTGCATCCTGCCGCCATTACTACTCACCTGGGTCTACTCTCAGGGTAGCGTTTCCAAACGCAGCCGTAGGCTGATGGCAGAAAACAAAACGTAGGCTCTTACATCTATCGTAGTCATAGACATCAGATTATTCTATTAATATAAATTATAAACAAAAGAATTAAAGCTTTGATACAGAGTCTAATGAAGACTTTATTAATGAAATATGGAAGATACGAAAATGGATAGTGTCATATAGAATACCTCATTTACAATAATATTTACAATAATAAATTATTAAAAATATTAAGATACAGATATATATGATTATATTATCACGCACGTTAAGTAACTGGTAAGTAACTTAACAGAATTCAGAATTTGTACATCTTTTCTGTGCAATAATTGCGCGAAAGCGTTACATTTTGATTGGAATTCTAAACAGTTTTCTGTTCAATTACTAGAAAAAATTCAGTCTAACTGCCCAATAACGGCAATAACCAATCAAAAATTGCATTAAATTTTTATACCAGGGGCGTATGCCAAAACTAAACAATTTCGTTTACATTAGCGAATGTCTATCATATAGCCGAAAGAAATTATTTGTATTAAAATTTTAATTAGCTTATACGGCTGACATGGCTGATACGGCTGATACGGCAGATACGCGGCTTAGTATACTTAATTATAATTACTATATTTAATTATAACTACTCGCACGTTTCATACTAAAGTGAAAGACCAAATTACTGACCAAATTACAGTGTCCACATTACTGTCAATCAAAATTAAAATACAGCTTTTTAAAATATAAAAACTATAATATCTTATATTATTTTATTAATTTTTAATAGAATTTTTAACAAATCTAATAATTATATTATTATAACAATGAACTGAAACTAAAAGCCAATACACACATTTTTCTGATAAAATAATGTTGAAATTAAAGAAAAAAATATAATAGAATAAATTATTAATTTTTATAACATAATTATTCATGCCAGTAATATATGTTCACTTTTTCGTGTTTTTCCTACAAAGTCATTTTTTTCCGTCGATTGGAGCGAGGATGCAACGCCATCTGAAAAATACAGCCTTATTAGATATTCTTGTCCTTGTTGCCTCGTGCCATTTAAATAGCTAAAATATCCTCTCTTATTTCTGTATATTATAGTCTCGTACAATTTGTAATTAGTACAAAGTAGAGGCTCTACTAACGCAAGAATATTTCTAATTTTTCAGTCGTTAGATAACTTCTGCTATTTTAGAGAACATTCTGTTTCCTATCTATAGACTAGTTTTTATATTCTATTATATCTCAATGCTTATTCGCGTTATAGAAACACACTTACCCATTGATTCAATATAGCAGATAGAGGAAGAACGTCGTCTTGCTGATTGTCTTCCATGTCGTCTTCGTCAGTTTCTATGAAAGCCTCAGGTCGTTTCCGTAATTTTTCATTGTTCGAAAGAACGTAAAATAATTTGTCATTCGGTAATGGCGCTTCTTGAACATTCTGGCTGGCACGGTCTTGTAAAGTGTTGCGTTGCATAGTCGAATCGAATCTTTTGCCATGACCGCCGTAACAAGAGTGCCCAAATAATGAGCAACCACCTGTTAATAAAATTAATTGATGGCATTATTATAGTCGCACAAGATATTTGAGTAATCAAGATAGTAATTTGGATTATATGATGATGTATTTTATTAAATGTGGTTAGGTTCGCACCAAAGATATTTGTGTTTTTGTCAAAATATTTTATATTATGCTGATATAATCAAATGTCACACTCGAAAATATCATCGCTAACTATTTCGTGTCTGTTGATAGGCATAATGATCTTTAGAAAATTTCTCGCGGAGAATGTATTTTATTCTTCGGAAACTGCTAAGGAACAAATTTTTCTATTGGAACGAAAATTAAAGTATTACACGTGGGAAAAATCTAAAAAATTGTTTTGCAATTCCCGAAAAATTTCCTGTAGGAGAAAGTGGGGTAATAATGCGTATCTAAGGTAAATCTGTTAATGGCTTTTA
Source organism: Temnothorax americanus (assembly GCF_048541705.1). Taxonomy (NCBI): domain Eukaryota; kingdom Metazoa; phylum Arthropoda; class Insecta; order Hymenoptera; family Formicidae; genus Temnothorax; species Temnothorax americanus. The sequence goes on along the minus strand of NW_027509426.1, from coordinate 4,622 downwards.
TAGTTACAATTAATTTAAATGCAGCTATGGAACCTTTAAGGGGTTAGTCTACTCGAGAATGGTCAAAAAATCGATTTTTTTTTTTGGCTTATAAAATTCTTTGAGCCCTCTAGAATAAGGGACAAAAGGTCTTATATCTGCCAGAACTCGTTTTCATTGAAATTTCGAGCTCCTACCCAAGCGCTCCGGAGTGCTCCGAAACGCCTATCTGCTGCAAATCGTTACCTGTTCGGCGGGTACAACATAACGATTTACCATTCAATTTTGAATTTCTCTAATACACTAACGACACCCACAGATGTCGTTAAAAATACTTTATAGTCAGTCAGAAGTATTTTCAACAGACAGCACGCCAGTATTGCATCATTTTGCTCCGAAACGAGTGTTTAGTGGCGCGAAAACCGTGGAAGTGGCATCGTATTTTGCAGCAAGCATTTTTAATCACGGGTACGAGAGTATTCTACAAATGATGGACGTCCTGAACTTACAAATTGGGCCAAATGCCGTCGAAATGTGCGATAAAGCGGATGAGCTGCGAATTGCGATTGCTGACAAGCGGTCGTTTGAGACCTCCAAACAAGAAAGAATTAATAGAAGAATAGCCCAATCGGCTCTCGAAGAGAATTTTTACGAGGTGGAAGGTTTATTGTATGACGAAGGAATGGCTGATTAACGGTAAGACGCTTAAAATGCAATTTTTCACTCAAAAAATTAGTACCAAAACTTTAAACGCGTTTTTCTCAAAACTATGTTTTTCAAAACGGTGTACACGATATCTCGAGTTCTAATCGATGAATCGACTTCAAATTTGGTACACATATTCTATGGAATAGTAGTTACGGAATGACGAACGATTTTATCATTATAATATTTTGTTCAATAATTATTAATAATAATAACACGTAATTTGAGTCCAAAAATGCAGCAAAAAATTCAGGAATTTTTTTCTTGACGCCAAAAACAAGGAGAGAAAAAACGCTTCGTCATTCCGTAGACAATACAATATAGTTTATGACTATATATTTTTTTTTGTTTCAGACCATCCACATTCCAGAAACCATGTACACCGTTTGACCACCTCTAAAAAACATGGTTGCGCGCGAAGAAGTGCCTCATCGCCATCTTAAAATTTTTCAACGCATAAAAATTTGGACATGTTCTCGAAACTTTAACAAAGAAAATAAAACATTCATTTATCACCGATACTTCGTCTGAAATTAATTCTTGAAAATTTGCCTGTTTTTGGCTCTCTCGAGTAGACTAACCCCTTAAACGTTCGTCTACAAGTATGTGAACTTATACTTGATGATAAATTTGTTGTTAAATATTTATTGAGCAATATTTAGGACATTGCAAAGTCGGGCAAAAATGAAAGTAGCGGGTAATAGTGCGCAGTTTGGAAATTGCTAAAATTTGTGTCTAGAACGGATAAATTTGGAACTTTTCTGCTTAAGTTATTTAAGCACAGAAAAGCAGGATCCTCCAAAGGCAGAATAATAATTTATTAACAACTCTGAAGTATTTCGCACAAAATGACACGAGCGCCGTTATAAAATTAAATTATTTTGACATTTGCATGGAATTACTTAAAATAATAAATATATTTTTACATCATTATCGAGTAACAGTTATCTATCGAATAATTGGTATGACAGTTCAATATTTAATGAAATAATTCATTTTTCTCGCTAATTCGGTATTTTCGGAGGATATTAGTAAAATGTAACTCTTTGATATATTTCTATATTTTCTGTATTTTTTTGTAATATATAAGTAATATAATCCATAAATATTTCAAACAATTAAAAATTTATTATTAAAATTAAATCTTTTTATTTTTACAATTTTTGCATATAAATTGTTCTCTATCAGTAAAATAAATATAGTAAAATTTTATTATTTTATTTAATTTTAAGTCATCTTATATAAAAACATCAAAATTATTACATACCGCAGACATAACATATTAAATTTTTAGATAGAATTTTAATAAAAAACAAAATAAGATTTTTTAAATACATGTTCACGGTTTTCTTGAGCTAATCAACTTGCTGACTTAAAGTCTTAAAAACTTCAAGATGCATGTTGAGTGTGTTTTTCATTAATAAATGTTTTTGTGTGTAACTTAACCCGATAAAACTAGTTTCCATTTGCGTGGATCCGTATATTGCATGGAATGTTCCCATGATTACTTGTGAAATGCATCTTTATAAAAGAGATAAAAGGAACGATGACCTACAAATGAAATTGTTTTATAAATTATTTTGATTCTCAATCATGTACGTTGTTATTTCTGATTTAACTGTTTTATTTACGTTTTAATTTCGCAATTGTTTTTACTAATCTTTGTTTTAATTGTTTTATAGTTTTTTCATGTTAATTTGTTTTATATTTATTTTACGAAATTGTTTAACATTTTTTTTAATTTTAATAAATAAATGAAGAGGTCACAGAGCCGCCACAAGATCTTAGTGTCATAAACGTACGTTCGGCCTGACATTAGGCCATCCTCAATGCAAGATTAAGTCAATTACATCTATAAATAAAAATTAAAATTAGAACACAAACTGTCGCATAATTTTTGGTCGAAAACGCATTCGTCTTAAATTCAAAAGATTGAGAAGGGAAGTATTGAAAGTCGAAACGTAAAAATAGTATAGGTATGGTAAAAGACCCATGATGTTTCATGCAAAGAGTAATATTATAATATAAAATAGTTACTAGTGATGTGTGTTGTACGTAAAGGGTGCGAGGAATAACTTGTTTCGGACTGAAAATTATGCGACAATGTGTGTTCTGATTTTAAGTTTTATTTATTGATTTAACCTATTGCACTGAGGCCTAATGTCAGGTCAGAACGTATGCTAAAGTTAATTATCTGACTAAATTAAATATTATGACACAAAGATTTTGTTGCGGCTTTGTGGTCCATTTATTTATTGATTTTGAATCATTTGAGCATTATAAAATTTTTATTTTTTAATTAATTCTTTAATCAAAATGTTTGCGGAATTGTTTCGATAATACTGATTTGTTAAATCAGATTTCTTTTGTTTTTTGGCAATTGAGAGTGAACCTAAGTTTACGAACATTCTTCAGGTCACGATTTAAAATTCGGGTTACCCGCGGATTCGCGGATCCGCGGATCTTATGAGATATACGAATATTTGAAGCGTTGTATCCGAATCTAGATTCGCGGCGGAGTCGGTCGCAGTCGTAGCAACCTAGATCCTTCGAAAATTTAACAATCAATAGATTAGGTTGTGACATATTAGGCTGCATTTCGATGTTAACTGTTAGTACTAAAAATCTATATTTTTTAATATTTTATTTTACATATACTATAGATTTTCTGTACTTACACTTGCTCACAATAAATATTGGATTGCAGCCACAGCAGATAAAAGATATTGTTGATTGTCAAATTTTCAAGAGGGACCTAGGTTGCTACGACTCCGGCCGACTCCGCCGCGATCTAGATTCGGATCTGACGCTTCAAATGATCGTATATCTCATAAAATCCACTAATAAAAATTATATTAGCAAAAAAAATACGCATTAAAAATATAAGTAATAGTTTCAAACATAGTTCCAAAATATCATTGAAATTTCTGAGACCACAATGTAGCTTTCGAGCGTTAATAAAGCGAATTTTTAAATAACCTGATGGTGATCGGGTAAACATTTCTTGTAATTTATAGTATGAAATCACACATATGTATAATAAATAGATTTTTTAAAGGAATTTATTACATATTTCTTATTATCGTTATCAATGCTATGTAAGCCAATTTATGTAAGCATATATTAATAATTGTGTAATATTCTAGTCGACTTATAAATTGTAAAAAACGAGATAAATGTTCTCCTACGACATCGTAAAAGAGCTGCGTCATCAAACGAATAAATAGTCAATCAGTAGTCAAATACAGAGCCAACGCAAATAGATCAATAAGCTATCAAACTGTCAAAAAAGTATGTTTGTTATACATGTTTACGAATAGCTTTATTTTTTAGCTTTGCCTTTTTGCAAAAAACTATAATTTAAACAACGCTTTTATATTTCACATATCGCCATTAAACTGTTTCGTCGGTCTGACATTCAACTGGTCGTTTCCACTTCGCGTATAGAATCGAATATTGAAATGGGTTGGTACAGACAACTTACGGAGAGTATTAACTGATCTTTTACGGAGAATATTAAAAATGTAATTTTTCAGAGGCTGTGATACGACAGTTTTCTTTTTTTCTATCACAATCATATCACATACGCTAGATTGTATGAAATATCAAACACTTAGATATATTGCGCACGCAAGAAATTTTTCATTCAAATGATTTGATTGATTGTCAAACTTTCGCGAGGAATCTAGGTTGCTACGACTCCGGCCGACTCCGGCCGACTCCGCCGCAAACCTAGATTCGGATCTGTCGCTTCAAATGTTCGTGTATCGGATCCGTGGATCCGCAGATAACCCGAATAAAGCCCGTATCACGCTACGTATCGCGGACGCGGATCGGATTGAGATTGCGGATCGTGGATCCTAATCTAGCCAATTATAGACGAGCAGCTCATCTGTGATTAGCTGACATCCGATTCGCGATCTGTAATCCCAATCCGA